>NC_051181.1:5919270-6115201 GCF_013339695.2 Rhipicephalus sanguineus
AACTCTGGAGAACAACCACACGTGCGACAGTGTGACGCAAGATGCGAAGCATCCGATTTCTTCCGCTACTGGTTATGCTCCTTTAAACGTACATTTAAACATCTGTCTATATGCCCCACGTAAGAATTCCCGCAAGTAAATGGGATCTGGTAGACGAGCCCGTGCTTACACGGCGCACACGTAGACTTTACATGGTTCGTTCCACAGCCTTCACTTAACACGCTACTGTGCTCTATTTTTCTCCTAACGAGAGGACAGATTGCCGAAAATTTATTTCGGGTATATATGTGCATTTAAACTTAGGAGTGTTAGTCAGCGCCGATGGCAGCCATGGCGGCGAGTGTGGAGCACTCTTTTTGTACCTGTTGGCTTCGCGTGGCACACGATCTTTTTACGAGCCGGCAGCTGACCAATAATGCCTCGCATACCACCTGAAGGCATCACGTCTGCCAGAACGAGACCCTCGCTATGAATGAAGAAAAGAGAGTGACATTTAAGGCTCGTTTTTCTTTGTTAGACACAATAATAATGAGAACCAACAAGCAATAGTGCCAAACAAAGTATAAGGGGTGTTATTTGTAGTAATTAGGATATAAATGGGTAGGAAGTAAAGTGGACCAAAAGATGACTTGCTACCGGTAGGAACCGCACCTGCGACCTTCGAATAACGCGTCCGATGATCTACCACTGAGCTACGGTGGTGGTCATGGATCCAAGATGGTTTATTTGAAGCAGAAGACAACTGAAATGAAGATATTGGGCATTGATCTATTCTTTGAAGAAGAATAAGAAGTCATCTGAAACGGCGCGTCAGAACGAAGATGAAGAAGAGCTGATGGATGTTTTGAAAGCCTTCAATAGATGTCAAGCACAAAAAAACGTAGCCGACAGTCCAGAATGGTGCACCTTTTGCCTGGAAGGACCATTCGCTCCTCTAGTCTAATCAGCGCCATTAGGCCCATGTGACAAAGGACGGCACCGAAGACGAAGGACGGCACCGACGCAGCCGCTCAGAGAGAGCAAGATCACATCGAGCCAGGAACAAATCACTTAAAATAGGTGCGATACACGACCCGATAGGCCTGCAATAGCAGCGTGTTTGCATCGGGTCGTGCATCGCACCTATTTTATGTGATTTGTTCCTCGCTCCGTGTGATCAGGCTCTCTCTGAGCGGCTGGGTGATTTTGGCATTTTAACGATTTTAATGTACGTAACTGTGGTGAGCTCTCGTGTACAATGTGTGGACTGTACCAACCCTGTCGTCACGCGGATTGTTGCATCTTTCAATCAGTGTTTTAGGCCGCTCAGATTTACCACGGAATTTCCCGAACAGCTCAGCTATAGGTTCTTAGATTTGAGGATGCACTTTAAATATGAGCACGTGTTTTGGCTCTATGAACTGAGAGCAAACAAGCCGCCCTTAAAGTACTCATCTGTGCACTCAAACCTTATAAAAAGAAATATGGTGCTTTCTTTTTTGTCAAACGCTCTCTTCAAGTCGTGCTTTCACTTGGTGGATGAAAGCATCCAAAAGCAAGTTGCACGTTTGGAGGCAGCAGGCTATCCGAGGCTTGTCATGGTCTCCGTCGCTGAGGGCCTGCATCGAAAAAAGAAATCTGTCTCACGTCTGAGTGAAGAGCAGAGAGCGGAACTTGAGAGAACCGCAAAGGAAAATCGAGGCAAAGAAAAGGTGGCTGTAATCCCGTACCTTCACAAATTGTCTCACAATTTAAAGAAGGTCGGGCAGCGTTCTCGAGTAAAGGTCGTGTTTTCAGCACCAAACAAGCTTTTGAGTTTGTGTAAGCTGAGCTGTCTGACAAGGAAGCAGAAACCTGTTTGCCCGATCAGACACAAAAACGCTTACATCTCTTGCACAAGAGGCGTTGCTTAGAAAATTCCTCTTTCATGTGGAAGGCATTACGTAGGCCAGACTGGCAGATGCCTCAACGTTCGCCTGCTTGAGCATAAAAACAAAATCGGAAACACCGCCATTCACGGACACCTTGCCGCCCATTGTAAGATGTGTGACGCGAAGCCACAGTGCGTTCCACTGTTCAATCAGACAGTTGTTCTGTATCGGCACTGCGACAAAACAACTAGAGAAATCGTAGAGGCTTCAGAGATAGCTAAGGTGGGTAACAGATGTGTCAGCACTCCAGGAGGACAGACTTTTGGGCTAGTTGGTTCGTTACGTTCATTGAAGCCATAGCGCTGATAAGACAGGGACCACAGAAGCAGGACGGGACGTGCGCTACTCACAAATGAGTCTTTAATTCGGAAAACATGTTGTACTTATGCAGCAATAAACAGCAATATCAGGACAAAACCGTATCACGAGCGCAAGCCTGCATCATCCTGATACGCGATTTCCTTAGCACTAAGAGCAATCGAGGGCGCACTGACACAATTCGTATTTTCTCTAGCAACCAACGATGCCTCGACAATCTCCCGCGTATCCTTATCAAAGTTCGTATACAGAACTACACGCGAATTGAACACTAGCCGGCAGGCACAGTCATTACAATGCACTTATACATGCCTGTCGCGGTAACAGTTCAGTTTCTGTTTGTGTTCTCTGAGCCTACCATTCAGATATACTTTGCCTCAACACCCCCCCCCCCCCGAAAATGGGAATTTATAAACAACACTTTGAGCACAGACCACGAAAGGGCACTGGCGCTTCTTCGCGCATCCTCGGCGTTTCTTGCGGAAGGGATGAGTAACCTTACAAAGGCTCATTAACTTTTGTGAATCTGAGAACACCACATCTACTTCCGCTTTGCTGGCCACCTTCTTAAGGTTGTGAGATAACCCGTGCATATATGGCACAGAAACTACCTTCCGCCTGTCTTGATTGTGCCCGCTCGAGCTTGTCAGTTCTTTTAACTTTCTTAACACCTTCTCTGCCACTGACTGGAGCAGGTGAGCGGCTGCTGGATGCAGGCTATCCTGCTCACGTGCTCCTGTCAGTGGCAGAGAATGTGTTGATAAGGTGTGAAAAGTGCTGAGCCCGTAAAAGGAAAACTTACGGAACAAAAAGGTCTCTCAGTTACAGGTATCGTAAAACAACCGGAGTTGGTTTTGAAGCAACCTGTTGCGTGGTATGGTGTCTTTAGTATTTTAGAAACTTGCAAGCGTGAAGTGCCCATGCCTTTTAGTGGAATGAAAGGCAAGTTAATGTATAGTGCGAAGAAGTTCGCATGCATTGATCTACAGACAGTGTTCGAGTGCGCGACGGAAAGGCATCTCACATAAAGGAAGATTCAGAGGCGTAACAGAAAAGCGCCAGAACTGCGAGAGTTGTTTACGCTTAGAGAAAGAAACGTTTTACTATTGCCATAGCGCATCTTTGCACCACAAAAGTAAACAAGTAATTTTGTGAGTTAGCAATATGAAAACAGATGGGGCGGATATTTCATCACACTATAATGTGCAACGAACCTTTATATACCACAAAACATGCGCGAAAGCGCCCTCTGCGGCGAAACGAAATGCATATTTCCGGAGGTTCACGCCGCTTGAATGAAGGCATGACCGTTCGCCCCTCCATAACTATTCCGTATTTATTCCACTTCTTATTCAACTGAGCTGCACATTACTGCCAAGTATTATGCAGTAATATGTGACAAAAGGGGACCGAGACTGCTAGATGGAAAACACAGAGAGCGATGGCACTATCAACAGCGCTCGTTCGGCGGCACGCCTCGAAACGGAAGTCGATGCATGTGGGCGCCATAGGCGACAATCCTTTGCGACAGCCACGTTTTTGCTATCCACCTATCACCAGAGCGGCGAGCCTTCCCAAAATTCCCACTACGGGGTCCTTCCTGGCAGGTCACGCCCCAGGAATTATTATTAGTCAGCCTGATGTGGAGGCGTCAGGTGTGAAAGCTACTCGACCATCACATTCTCCTCCTGAACCCACTCAGGGGCGACTACGATGGCCTGTCTCTAAATGTGTCAAATTTACAGACCACTAAGGAGACACCATACATTTTCTCCCAACAAAATTGCATGAAAATATGATGATTTGCGTGCATATAAGTGATTAATACTAATTAAATTGTCATCAGTGATATATTTATTTTCGAGTCATTAATGCTATATTTTCGCATAGACAGGAGCAATTCTGAGGCTAGATATTATGCAGTTTTTCTTGCGGTCATAGTCACTCCGAGCGAGCGAAAATTATACTTTTGGCATGGCTCGCGGAAAGGGGTGCTTCGAACGACTCATGGAACCTGGTAGTGCCTACAGCAATGTGATAATATGCAAGAGAATACATAGCAAAGTGACGGTAAATGAAGAAACTTGTATTACGAAGGCTGTTCAATTTATGCAAAGCTCAATATATCTTGCTCGTTCTCATCCACTAGTCAACGCATCTAGGAATAACAAGTTGCGCACACAGTTATGTGACTATAAGCGCATATTTTCTTGAGGTCCCACGTTTCATGTGTATGAGCGAACGGCGGTGCAGCGCCGCACACACACGTTGCAAATGACATTTTTCTTCACTCATTTCTTTTTGTAGCATTCCTATCGCTATATGTTACACTAAAACTAAGAAAAGAAATATGACTTATAAGGGCTCGTTTTTCTTTGTTAGAGACCATAATATTGAGAACTTACAGACAACAGTGCCAAGGAAAGTATAGGGGATGTTATTTGTAGTAATTAGGATATAAGTGTGAAGAAAGTAAAGCGGACGAAAAGATAACGTGCCGCCATCAGGTTCAGAAACTGCGACTTTCTGTCATGAGTAAAGGGGCACGAGGCGCGTGCCTAAAGGCAGAATGTGGCGACGGTGTGTGCGGCACGGAAATTCCCCGATGATGTGCACTAGTGCCACGTCCACACACACCGTTGGTCGGGGAAGGGCGCGTGCCACGCGACCCGAGCTGCGGTGAGGGACTACAGGGCAAGGAGTAGTCATTGTTCGGTGGAGTTGGAGAAGAGCAAGGTGGTGTAAGCGAACGTCGCACCCGCGAAGAGAACAGCAAGGCCCAGTTCTGGAGGCAGCGGCAGAAGAGGCCCAGGAGGGTGGCCGTCGACCTTGGTCTCAACCGCGCGAGGATTCCTGGACTTGCGGCAGCCTCATCGCAGCAGTTCTCAGGGCATCTGCGGCATTACCCCAGCTCGACAAGGCGACTGCAACCAACTGACAATCCCCGTAGAGCCACGTCGGCAAGTTGATCCAGTGGCACTGAGGAGAGGCTGAGAGTTAGGCCTAACTGGGCCAGACCAATGTTCTCGACGAAGACCGAAGCATCGGCAATGAAAACGACCAGCGAGGCGGCTGATCAACGATGAGGACTCTGAGACGTCGACAGGAGCTTCGGCGACGGGACAGGGCGTCGACTTTGGCACCGAACCGAGTCAGCGAAAACCACGAGCAGTAAGAACATTCGATTGGGATAGCGACAGGCTGAGGCGCCATAGTGGCCAGACTTTCGGGCTAGGAGAGCTGAAGATAGTTTGAATGGTTTATTTTCGTGCATCTCAGTATTTTCTAATGTTTTACTTATTGTTGTAAATTCTGTGTGTTTATTTTGTTTCGCGTGGTGTGGGAGATAAAGTGTGTTTGCCCTGCCACCGCAGTCTCCCGTCTCTTTCTCCCAACTCCATCCCACGTTGCAAGCGCTCCCGAGATACGTGACACTTTCGAACAACGCGTCCGATGCTCTACCACTGAGCTACGGCGGCGATCATCCCATTGTCCACTTGATGGGGTATGTATATGCAACACTACCATGTTTAAATGCACATATATACCCCACAAAGTTGACGGAAGGATGACCGCCGCAGTTGCTCAGTGGTAGAGCATCGGTCGCGTTATTCGAAGGTCGCAGGTTCGGTCCCTGCCGGCTGCAGGTTATCTTTTCGACCAGTTTATTTCTTCACATTTATATCCTAATTACTACAAATAACACCCCTATACCTTTTGTTGCCATTATTGTCTGTTAGTTCTCATTATTACTGACACTGTAAAATGTGTCTGTTTTCCTAAGCAAAAATATTTATTGGCTGTGAAGCTAAACATGTACAAGCACTAGCACAATATATTTTGTTCAATATCTTCCTGTGTTCGCCCACGTGTATATCACATGTGAAACTCTGGAAACTCATTTGTTGCGAACTAAGCGCACGGTATGGCGTCCTGCCGAGCCATTGTTTCCGATGCAAGAGGATATCAGGATCAGAGTGCGTTTTGTTCGTGCTGTGCAAAGTAATCTGTTTCACACTCGATGTAACGATTGAGGAACCACACTGATAAAGAGCTGGCAGATAAGTGTGAATGGGATTTCAGCCATCTCGCCACCCGATGACGCATCTCAGGTTGACAACGTGTTCGGCTTCAGACACGCATTTCACGCGCTGGTGCGATTGCGCAGGCACAGTTCCTTTACGGCTTCAAGATTTTGGGTGCCTGTCTGCCAGGGAGTGCACTTTACAGGGCGCTATGCGGCCGCAGGTAAGGTGTACGTGTCACGCTATATCTGCGGTTAGGGAGGTAATGTTGTTGGTACCTCACGACACTACAGTACCGGCTATGCGCAAGTCATTGAATGTATAATTTTTCACCATTGTTCCTCTATATCGGACCTACACCCGTCACCCAAATGTAGCTGTTGCGTCTGTAATTAGATGATTAAATCACTCGACTTGGCTTAGATCAAAAGGATTTATTTCTTTACTATTCACGGAACATGTAACATACTACACTGCAAATGGGTTTGAGACTGTTAGGGAGTTTTGGGCACGTTGCGCAGCGTGCATCCTAAAGGTACTACGCGAAACCCCCTTCAAAAGGATGTTTTATTTACATCCTCTTTTAATGAAGTGATTTGATATAACTTGTCTTTCGGAGGTACTTTTGGTGTTTCTATTTAACTCACTTTGGGGGCTTGAACGGAGCGCATTGGAGTTTGTCTGCTGCTTTTAAGAGCTTTTAAAAACCCCTTTTATAGGCGGCTTCGGAGCGGTCGCGAGAAAAAAATATTTAAAGCAATATATTAGCGCTTACGAACAATTTCTGCTATTATTCATCACTAAGACATATTGGAAACTGGACACCAATGCATTTATGCACAGTTACGAGGTTAACATACAAGTACGCACGACACAGGAATCGAACTCGCTACCGCACGCCCTGCAAGCAAACAGCATAAGCATTACACTACACCGCCACCACATGCTTGCTTGCTTTTTTTTCGTGAGCTTATATATGTACCAATATATGTACAAAGTGGCTGGTAACCCGTAGGCAGAACTCCGAACTTCTCTTCTTGTACCATCGGCTTGTGTTTCCGCTTGAGTAAGGACAAAACCTAATTTGTGGGGCGTCATGCAGGCAGACGTCAACACATACGGCTCCGAAATCGTCGATTCGTCGTGTCGTGCCGCTGGAAAAATGATAAACGTGTGCCCTCTCGAGTGCTTCGCCATATATCGACAATGCTTCGCTCCCCTCAAATTTGTGAATACCAGCGCGACAAAGGTATCTTCAGATGGCCGAACGTATGTGCATTCCATGAGCGCATGCTGTGGAGCAATTCTCGTTATATAGAGGGTTTCACAGTTTACTAACACAGGCCCTGGACCGCTTCCGGTTTCCTGCGCTGGCGTAGGCTAGCAGGATTGGCGGGGAACAAAAGCCTTGGCGAGTAGCCCGTAGAGTTTCAACACTTTTCTCCCTGTGTCTAGCAAAATATTTGAATTAAATATTCTTCTAAGCTACACACAACACTAAAAGAGTTAGTCTTTAACTATAAGCGCCTTTCTTTTATGTGAAACTGGAAAAAGAGTATTCCCTTACTCTGACAAATCTTTAAAAAACGCTTTACGCTTCGGTGTTGCAGAATAATAAATGAGGTGACCGGAAGTTTCTTGGGGTACACCACGTGCTCCTGCTATTGCAATCTTGAAACCGTCTATATGCAGCCGCGAGCTGAACGCGTCCAGAGGCGGCAGCGTCTTCTGAGCTGTTGGAAGACCGCGTGCGTTTGCATATAAAAATTACACACGCTGACGTCAGAGTTACGGAACATTGTAACACGCCTACATTAAGTGCGTTTAATGCGCGCGTACAGCCGCGAGCTGCACGCAGGGGCAGCAGCGCCTTCTGAGCAGCTGAACGCTCATCTATTTCCGCAATTAGCGCTTATTGACAGTGCACGCTTTAGCGAAGCATGCAGTGATTTTCTATAATGCATATTCAGTATTTATTTGCTTGTACACTCGGATACCACCTAAATTTCTTATTAATTAGCTTTTATTAAGAATCACGCCACATCGTTAAAACGTAATGCCTAACGTCTGCGCCGAGATCAAGGACAACCTCCCCAAGTTTACCAGTGACAGGTCTCCCACAAAACAAAAAGTTGATGTACTTGCATTTCTCTCTTGTGAACGTCCATGTGTACTTGGCTCTCCCCTTGCACAGATGATGTAGTACTCATTTAAAAAAAATATGCATTACCGTCTTCCTCAATAAAACAGCTGTTCTTAAGAAAATATGCTTCTTTTGAATGACTTAATCACAGTACCAGAGAGTTTGGCTTGCTTGCATTTTAGAATTCCGCAATCATAACACAAACACGAGGACTGTAGCAAATATGCAGAAAACTGGAAAACTCTATCATACGCGCACTCCTTCGTCCACGTGCACATTATATTCAACTTTATTGATACAACAGGCTCCTTCAATTATGCTACTATTGATGAAATATCACCCAATCTACATTATAACAATGTCATTATTTCTGCCTAACTTTCTGTTGCCTATGTCTCCTCTACAATTTGTCATAATGCGTGAATCATTTGTTCAACATGTTTGGTAATAAAACAGAAGCAGTTATAGCAAGCAGGCAGTGTTTCAGCAATTTGGTTTGCAAGCACAAGTTCATTTCTTCGATTTGCATGCACCACAAGTAGTCATACTCCAATATATACAAGAACCAGTGGTTGCAATATTTTATTGGAATCAAAAGAGCAGCAGTTCTTCTGTCAATATAAGGATATATGTATATATATTTCGATCGTTGCACACAGAACATACTCCCAATACTGAACGCGTGGAACAACATATACAGTCAGCCTAAGCACTATACACTATACACAATTCACAGCAGTAAAGCAACACGAACACACGGTGTAAAATCTCATCATAGTGCACACTGACATGTGCACATCACCGTGCCAGTATGTAAGTACAGTTTAAAGAAAGAGGCTACCCAAGGAACTTGGTGTGAGCCTACACATGAAGGCAACTAATTAGTACAATAAGGCTAGCATCATTTTGGGGATACGAAACCGTGTAGACAGGCAGTTGTACAGTTTTTTATTGCATCAGTTTGCCCTATGGCATCAAAACATGTCGCACATGATATTGTGGTTCAATGTCCTGTGGAAAAGCCCAATATAGATCTGTGGCGTTGACTGTAGGTCCACTTAAGACTCATAAAAGAATTCTACAATACCATCAAAATGACAAGGTTGCTTTCCTATATTGCTGTGCATATTCACCCACAGATACCTGGAAGCAATCGTAAATTTTAACACGAAAGTGCTTTATGCCGGGGTCCATCAAGCACATCCGTCATGGATATGACGTTGATAAAAAGGACGCCAACGGGCGAGAAAGAAAAAAAAAACAAGAAAAAGATTCGTCGCTGGGAATCGAACCCACGATCTTGCGGCCGCGACGGCAAGCGCCAGACGCCCTACTGACTAAGCTAGGTCGGCAGATGTTACATACGGCGCGAACGCACCTTAAATCTTTCACACATTCTCTTTCGCACGGTGCTCTCTGTTGGCGGTGTAGGTAGGCGGCGCGGAGCGGGGCGGTGCCGCCGTCTGTGAGATGTGAAAAGAAGTAATGCTTCACGATCGACACTTAATAGCGCTTACTCCGGGACTGCACGCGATATCGGAGGACATGGTTACAGCGTCTCGATACCAGAGAGGTAGACTGGCCGCGCTGGCGTCGCCGAGGCACCCTTGACGCAGTTACGTTGGTTAAGGTCTCTCTTTGCCTTTCGCTTCGTGTTTGCCTGCATCGGCTCATCGGAGTAGTGCAGCTTCCACGTGCACCAACGGGATTTCTCCGCCGCCGACTGCTTCTATTGCGAGAGCACCGACTAACAAAACTGCTGCAATACGCGTTGCAGAAAGAACGCGATTTCGACGGGCGAATGTCGTGCCTTGGTGGAGCGAGACTAGCGCCTGCGAGACAGAGCACAGCGGGACGCACGCGTTTGCGGCTCAGGCTACGAACCTCTAGCTCCCGTGTTGCTGAAGCGTAGTGTGTGGTAGTGTATGCATGAGCGCAGGCGTCGGTCACCCATTGCTAGAAAGCGCGCACCGTTCCGTTTCTCTCCTTAATTGACGACGCTTTGAAGAAGTGCATACCGGGTACGAATGTTGATTATGAGCTTGTTGATATCATCCTTACGCGGGATTCACGATTTGCTGTGTCCAAATAAACGTTCACAACGTCAGCTACCACAACGGTTTAATCATGATCATGGGCGTTAGTCGTCGCGACAGAGACGTGCCGTCAACATGGGAGCATCCGCGTCAAAACGGTGCTGTAGCTGCCCAACACGGATAGACATTGTACAAACTCTCATATATCACTATACAATAAGCACTTCTGTGCTTCTGTGAAATACTTCTGTGAAGACACGTTTCACTTTCGTGTTATACCGATTCCTATGACGGAGGGATCAGCCATGTTTTTTTAGAAGTGTGTTAGGAAGATGTCGGCATAATCACATCACTGCAATGTACTAATACTTCTATTATGCATAACTAGTACAGCTATGCTTCAATGTTTTCATGCCACCTTGTGCCATCAGTAACTCAAAAGTCCATTTTTAATTCCTCACTTGACAGGTTATGCATAATTACCACAATGAAGATAGTCCAAATACCATGGCTGCAACGTCAACTTGGGAATAGGCAATCACATGCACTGAACAAAAAATTTCCCATAAATAGTGACTCGTTGCTTTATACATTGGATCCTAGGACTTGATATGCCATGAGGATGAATTAAAAATTAGCACAATTGTATAGAGGCTGTAAAACAGTCAGGAGTTAAGTTCATAGGTAAGGAAAAGGCGTAAACCGAATCGCAACACAAGCAACGAAGGGGGCGGGACGACACACTACTAACAAATGAAGTTGAACATGTGCTTGGCTTTTTTAGTAATGTTCATGCTCTTTCTGTGGACGTGTGAATGTTTAATCTTGTAATTTTTCATACTGTGTGTTTATGTCTTTCTATGGTTTCGATTAAACTTCAGTTGCTAGTAAAGCATTGTCCTGTCTGCCCCTTTCATTCCTCTGTGAATGTGTGATTGTTTAATCTCGTAATTTTTTCGTACTTGATGTTTACATCTTTCTGTTGTTTCGATTAAACTTCAATTGCTTGTAGCGCGTCATCTTGTCCCATTCATTTCTCTGTGTTGTGATTTTTTTGCATCATCTTTAACTATGAATATACACCAACTCGCCCAACTGTCTCTGTTAGGACATAAGTTTGCTGAATAACACTGGCTTCACTCAGCGTCTTTTTAAACAATGCGAAATTTTCAAATGCACACGATATCAGAAAGGTTGCACGCAGTATTGCGCATAACACACTGCATCAATACCATTGTTGGCCCAAATGTGGTAAGATGTACAAGCTGTTCGATATAGTGTGCAGTGAGGCGCATCAGAATGTTCCCACAATCGTGAGTGTCGGCAGGGGCTTGCAAAAAGGGCACCTGCCCTCCTCAAGACACAGCTGCACTTCACCCCAGCCAAGCTACACCAATGCTCTCCCGCTCACCAGGCTGCTACATTACGCCGCCTTGCACCCCCCAAGACGAAATCCTGCCGACACTCATGCCCGCAATACACTGTCTTGAACACAGACCGGTGGGCAAGTAACTCTTGCTGCTTTGCCAGAAGTGTATTCCTAAAAATTACACGAAGTTCATTAAGATTTCTGTATCTATAAAAATGAATGCCTTACCAAAGACTCGCACTTGACTATCATTTTTGCAGATTTTTTGTGAAAACACAAAATAAGTACAAAATAGAGATGCCGCTAAGTATGTCCCTGTGAGCTTAGTGTGCACAGGGCAAACGGATGTAAAAAATTGGCCGCGTATCTGCGTGTTCCGCTGCAAATGGCGTGTAAAGACGATAGAGGAGGCGCTGCGTGAGATATGGACACCATCTGGCAATACCTCGGGAAACATGAGCTTGTGCAGAGGGTTTCCTTCCTCCGTGGCAGAGGGCGTTCATCGGCGCGCATAGGCATTTTCAGCGCAGCCGCATTTTAAGCGCAGCTTAAGAAAGTAGGCTCTTTAGAATTACGTATCTATGTATTTTCTATAAAGGAACACACCACCTAATAATTACCTAGTGATGTTGCGCCTCAGATACGCGTAATATTTACTTTTTATCGACAACGTTCATAAGTATGAACAGCCTTACCAGATCAAGATGGGTGGGCGGTAAGGAAGTGGTTCAACTTTGGCCGGGTCGCTGAATCGGGTGACAGACAGACAAACAGAGACAGACAGACAGACAGACCAAACTTTCTGCGTTTGTGTTCCCCCAGAAAGACTATCTTCTTTAAAAATGCAAAACAGCACCAGAAGTGTACTCTTGTCATGTTTAACATTGTCTTGGTAGTTTTTGATGTCAGTAAAGTTATCATTATAAGTACACATTTAAAGGGTTGTGAATGTTAGCAAAGTCATGATCAACCGTACCTACTCTGTTTAGGAGTGAAGATTGGGCAACTTGGTATTCAACAATGGCAAAAATAAACAGCGCACTTCTAATGAGGATAAAATAAGGCCTGGGCACAATAATAAAGCTTTCACCTTGTCAGATTGTGTCAACAGTTACGACGCTACGCAGTGACCTTAAAAGCTATGGCAACATAATGCAAAACAGCAAATTAACGAGAGGGAATAAACAAGGTGATTCAACAAAGTGGTTCAACAGAATCAACAGCTGACATAATATTGCGATGAAATTAGTCTTGCACATCTCCTAATGGCCAAGAATATGCACATGTAACCTTGGCATGTTTCAGTGCTGATATGTGACCAATGAAGTTGCATTCATTCCATGCCGTCGAATGATCGTCCATTCTTTTTCTGTTTTCACTGTTTTCTGGTTTTCATTGTTTTCACTAGCGCAAATGTCCGCCCTTTTTGATTTTGTCACTTTGCAGGTCGCGTATGTGTTTTGCCTTTGAATGTGCACACGTTTATGCTACTCTGTCTTTCTTTTTTTTTGCTCTACTGGGTCTTGCGCACTTCTCAAGCTACCATTGTCGCTTTTCGCTTGAGGCCCATGTCTTGTATTTGTGATAGAATAAACAGTTATTCATTCATTCATTACCATAAAATGCATGTACATCACAATATGTATGCACTGTGACTTAGCAGATGTCTGTCAAATGAAATGGCCCTCATTATTTGGCTCTAACATGATTTTTTCGTTCTAGCTAAATGAATCCAAGCTAGTGATGTTAACGTACCTTGATAAGCTATTTCACTGTTCCTCGCTGCATATGTATCAACGTACAATGCTTATGTACCTTAATATGCTATTTTAGGAGACGGGCAGAGCGCGCAATGCAAAGTTGTTGCCGAAAAGTCACCTCACTTCGTTATAATCTGCGCTTCATGGTGTCCCGCAGTTGCATGGTGCCAGAAGGATGTCCAGGGTAGTTCACTGTATCTAAGGTAGATGCTGCAAAACGAGAGCGCACGGTCCTGTCACATGTCAATGCGCTGAAATCGACACCATGACGAAGGATCAAAACAAATGAAGGTAGAGAACAGAATAAATAGAAACCAAAGTTCTCCTTTATGCACATTTCATTACGTCACAATGTGATAACCGTGGCCTTTTGCTCTAGTGTACATCCCCTGAAAGCACTATGCCTGATTCATGCTTTATCACGAGCAAGAAAATTATATCATGCAAACAACTTTTTCAGGACGAACTCGTGTGTACACTTACTAGTCGTGTGAAACATGTGTTATAATCACAGGAGTTCCAAAAGACGCATTACACATCATTGCTATCTGAGTTTAATGACTTCTAAATGCGAAGTATTTCTTAATAATATCTTGGTTTTAACGTCCCGAAACCACGATATGATTATGAAGGACGCCATAGTGGAGGGCTCCGGAAATTTCGACCACCTGGGGTTCTTTTAACGTGCACCCAAATCTAAGTAAACGGGCCTCGAACATTTTCACCTCCATCGAAAATGCAGCCGCTGCGGCCGAGAAGCGATCCCGCGACCTTCGTGTCAACAGTCGAGCGCCATAACCACTAGACCACCGTGGCGGGGCTGCGAAGCGTTTCTTAGCGAACTTCTGCGACTTTCAGCGTATCTACCTCTCTATCTAGCCGCCTACGACTCATCGCTCGTGGGGTCGTTTCGTTAATGGGATGTATGCCAAAATTGGTGTGGCATGACATGACTGTATGAAGAACATAAATTTCGGGTTATAACTTGAAAATGAAGATATGCATTTCATGAACGGTATGATATTCACGTCACTCCCTTGGTTCTCTTGTGGCCGTTTGGTTAACTTGATATTTACCGAAATAGGTATGGTGTCACAAGAGTGTATGACGCAATAGATGAGAGTTTCTAACGTGCAAATCATGACGCGCTTCACATGTATGGCGTGATTTAGACAACATGGTCTCCGGGCGCTCGCGGCCGTTTCGCCTGCTTGATATACACCAAAATTGGTATTGCGCAGCGTGACTGTACGAACAACATATATGACAGCTGGTAACATGAAAATAATGACATGCATGTAATGTACAGCATATTTACACGCCACGCTCGTGGTACGCTCCCGGCCGGTTCGCTGGCTTGACATATACCAAAATTGATATTGGCCGCGAGATCGAGCGGAGTCGCCGCCTAGCGGCTTCTGGCTGAACCGCGCCTAGTGTGGATTGCTCCGTGCGTCGTCTGCTAGCCCCGTTGTGCTTGCATGCGCGCGTACGTCATGCAGATCCTCAAAGGCGGTTTGTTCCGTTGCGTTAGTGCAACTTTAACCGCTCGTACGTATGCCTAACACGATGTAAAGAAGCATTATGTGGCCTTGATAGGCTGTATATTTACTGTAATAAGATCAGAGAGTGCACTTGTCGAGAGTGCTGTGTGTGGTCGTCGTACCCTCCGTTCACAAGAGTCATATCAGTGTAGGTGCCGCTCTGTGGTTCAAGCGCATTGCAAAGCGGATTTGGCGTTGCCCTAAAGACGAGAAGTATTAAATCTCATGTGGATATACTCTTTTAGCGGCGCGGTGGTAAAAAAAGGCTCGTAAAAAAAGGCAACTTGAGCGTTGTGGTTAGGTGTTGTTTATACGTTACGCGAGGAGCTTTAGTTGTGTGCAGTCCTGGTCTCACTAGAGAGAAATATTTCTGCTAAGTCACGTATGACACTTGGGTACTTCAGTTGTCCCCTAAAAAGAACAGACAATGAAATGACACGGAAATCGCAAAACTGAGTTGCCTTGCGCAATTTTAACTTGTGGCGAAATTTATACAAAAACACCCGTGTACTTAGATTAAGGTGCGCGTTAAAGAGCGCTGATGGTCAAAATTAATCCAAACGGCGTAGTTTACATTTATGTCGTAGTAATTTCACGCGAAGCCACATCTTTTTTTCTTCACATTATCTTGAGCGTTTGGGTTGCGTTGTTTAGATTGACAGAAGGCAGCGGATATTATTCGTATAAAAAAGCGTACATTGTTCTTGTGAAACAACCGCACCTTTGTTCCATTGCTGTCGTGCAAGTAATCAAACGAAGAAATTTCCGTGCTGTACAGTTACCTTTGTGTACTGTTACTGGAACAAAAACAAGCGTGTGCGTGGTAAAGGTTTCCGTAGCGCTAAAGCGCTGTCAGCCACGTAGCTTTCCTCAGTAAACCTATAAACTGTCCTCCATTTCATGGATAACTGAATAAGAAATTCGAATGAATATTTGAGCACGCAGTGCACAAAGTGTAATTTCAACTCATCTCGCAGGAATACCGGCTTTCTTTTTGTTGAGGGACATCCAAATGAACATGAAGTAAATAGTTAATTCAGTCGCGCGATACAGTAGTGCGTAGTAGGTGGAACACAAGCTAAACATGTACTATCGTGAGCAATATGAGCTCGAACGCGCGAGCGCGTGGCGAATAGCCTCGAACCCTACATCGGCTGATTCGCAGCGGTCACTGTCGGAAACAAAGTGGAAAGGGCGCCGCGCTTCCGCTAGCTGTTGAGACTCCCGCCTCAATATTGTTGGCGCAAAAACTGTAACTTGTAGCGTGTCAGTGACCGGTAGCGGTGATATCAATTCACATCAACGCGCACAGCCACATCTAATGACCCATCAGACTATGTAGCTGCTGAGATATCGACTGTGATGTAGCCTGCCGTGATGCGCAGGCCATGCTTGTATTATATCTAGGTGGTGTTGGCTGAGCGCTTTGCTACGCCTCTTTTGTTTATTATCGTTTTTCGTGCAATCTTTTTTTTGCGTTTTCATTGCTAGCGGCCGATGGCACGCAGTCAGCTGCCGTTTCGCAGCAACGCTAGCGAAGCGGGTGTGCCAACAGTCAGCGGAAGAGCGCCCCTCCTTTCCCCTCCGGTTTCGGCAGCGCCATGCACGTATCACGTTATCTCGCTTTTGAGGCTATTCGTCACACGCTGGCGTGTTCGAGCTCATATTGCTCACGATAGTACAAATAAAACAACAAGAAAACGTCACCCATTGCGAAAACGCCGACTGTCGCCGAAGGCGAGCAACCCGTTCGTTGGCAGAATGCGCTTCTCTCTCAAGTAATTGGAACGTTCGGCGCGCTTCGTGCATTAATTCGGGAATGAAAGCGCACATATTACCACAAAGCTGCACTCATGACATGCATATCATGTACGGCATACGTAGATGCGTATTTTGTTTGCCGGAAATCGGGTCAAATCGCTCACAACGAAGCGCTGTTGTGCACGTTTGTATACGCGCCGACAACCGCCTATCCACACTAGCGCGGCGACGGTGCTGCCACGTGTAGCCCGATCTCGCGGCGAATAGCATGACGTGATGGTGCGACGAACATAAATGACAAAGTAACATGAAAATAACGACATGTATGTCACGCACGGCATGACTTACGTACCAGGCTCATGGTGCACTCGCGGCCCGTTCTCTAACTTGTTATCGTGCCAAAATTAGTATAGCGGCACGTGACTGTATGACGCACATAAATGACAGCTGGTAAAATGGAAACGATGACATGCATATCATGTACGGCATGGGAGACATGCCACGCTCGTGGGGCGCTCGTGGGCATTTCGCAAGCTTCACATGCCGATGGTTCTTGATTTTTTTTTTTTTGCTCTTTATTGCCCTTTTCACGCGGCGCAGTGTGCAGAACGACATCTACAGTTGCATGAGCAACGATAAGCACTCGCAAAGGGAGAGAACATCAGTATTACTTACCGTTTTTGTTTCTGACTGTGCCGAGCACGCAGGGTGCCCATCATCTGCTTGGTAATGCATAGCGGCACGCTCGTTTGAGTCGACGGGCCGTCCACTCAGCTTTTGACCAATTGAGGTTCTTCAACATGCACATAAATCTATTATCTAGCATTTCGCCTCCATCAAAAATACCACCCACGGCCGGTATCGAATTAGCGATTTTCGGGTTAGCAGCCGAGCACCGTAAGCGCTGTGCAACCGGTAGCTAACCTGTTGATGATAGTGGTTATCATGATGATCCTAGGGGAATTGGCACCTAGCCACTCAGGGGGTTGACGAAGAGTTGGGCGTATCACAAGACCCCAAAACTTTCGCTTGCTACTAGAGAATAATATTTATTTATTTATTTATTTATATTTATTTATTTATTTATTTTTATTTATTTATTTGGTTTGAATACATAGAAAACACGAATACACAGAGCTTATATAAATATCTGTTTCACGAGCGTCGCATGTCACACAAAGCTTATATAACACAGACGTAACACAAATAATTGGTCACATAAAAAAATGTCTTTCATCATCAGCCTGTCTACGCCCACTGCAGGGCAAAGGCCTCTCCCATGTTCCGCCAATCAACCCGATCCTGTGCTTTCTGCTGCCACGTTACACCTGCAAACTTCTTAATCTCATCTACCCACCTAATTTTCTGTCTCCCCCTCGCGCGTTTGCCATCTCTTGGAATCCAGTCAGTTACCCTTAATGACCATCGGTTATCCTGCCGACGTGCTACGTGCCCGGCCCATATCCATTTCTTCTTCTTGATTTCAACTATGATGTCCTTTACGCCCGTTTGTTCCCTGACCCACTCTGCTCTCTTCCTGTCTCTTAAGGTTACACCTATCATTTTCCTTTCCATCGCTCGCTGCGTCGTCCTCAATTTAAGTTTAACCCTATTTGTAAGTCTCCAGGTTTCTGCTCCGTAGGTAAGTACCGGTAAGATGCAGCTGTTATATACCTTCCTCTTCAGGGATAGTGGTAGATTACCATTCATGATTTGATAATGCTTGCCGAATGAGCAAAAAAATGTCTTTCAGCGCGAGGCCAAATCGGTATTTTTTAAGTACGTAAGCAGGGCTCGATGGGCCTGGTCGCGCCGAGCAGCACAACCTCCCGGGAACAGGAAATCATCAAGGTCCGTACACTTAAGACCAATAAGTCCATCTTCCTGATAAGAAGCGCTCGCTGCATAACGAATGCGGTGAACTAAAAAATTATGTGTTCTAGTGACTCAAAGGAGCCACACGACGTAGTACATGACGGACTGTCTCCACGACCTTGACGGTATAATCGCTCACGTACTAATACAGAGCCATCTCTTAGCTAATATAAGAGGGCTCTGTCACGACGAGGCAATCCACGACCACGAATACGGGGAGGCAACAATCCGCTTGCTACACGCTAGTCAGGGTGCTGCTTTAAAAGATGTCGGCGGATCAACAGACGGGCGTTCTCTAGCAGGCACGAAATTTTTGGCAGTCACACTCGTTGTGGGCACAACCTGAAGCTAGGTGATCGGCCTCTCTATTCCGATGAATACCCACATGCGAAGGTATCCACTGGCAAATGAGGAACACCCCACTAGAAGTAGTGTTTGTGGCAGATTTTACAATACTGCATTTAATTGGACCGTGGTAGCTTTTTCTCAACAGTCTGCTGAAGGCAGCACGAGAGTCTGTGAATATGAGAACCTTTGGTGCTCCTAATTATGCTTGAACGTATTTTAAAGCAACATGAACCGGTGATAGTGCCGCGCTTGTTGATGAAGATACAGGCGGTGTACGAAACACCCGTCTGATGTTAGTGAAGGGCAATAGAAAGCTGCAGAGCCACCTTGGCCATCGCTGCATACAGATGCGTCTGTAAATACAAAAGATAATCGTCAAATTTTTCAAATAGGTACGACTGCGCCAACTTAAATCTTGCCGAAACAGGCTGGTCAGACTATTTATGTATTTCGGGAATGGATAGAATAATGGGGAAGGTGCACTGGTTACGCTTTTTCGGGGTTGTGAAGGTAGTGGAATCTTCTGAACTGCTGGCAATAGTAGTAAACAATGCCGCCATTTTCCCCATGCGATATGCCGGGCGTTGAGTGAGGTGATTGTTAGGTACTTTACCGTCCGTTGCTCGGTGCAAACGCTCGGTATGGTGCAGCGCTCTCTGGTCTGCCTGTAGCCTCATGGGCAACTGGTGTGCTTCCGTGAGTAGAGGAACAGATTGCGCCCTGTGAGGTAAACCAAGTATGATTCGGAGGGCAACACGGTGGTCCCGTTCCCACTGAGACATCAAACTAGGCGGCACTTTCAATACTGGCAAAGCGTACATCAAGCCAGAGAGAAGAGCTGACTGATGCACCCGTAGGGCTGTCGTCTGGTCGCAGCCAGCGCCCGTAGCAGTCAGGGCGGCCACATACTTGAAAGGCGTCTGTGATTTGCGCCTACCGGAGTTAATCAGAATGAACTGATGGTCTTAATGAATATCAGAACACCAAGACAACCACTTCAATTAAACATCAAGCAGCAAAAATGGAAGAAAACAGAGGCAGCAATCATTTCGACTGTATACCACAAGCTAAAAAAATCGCCAGATCCTACGCATTGTGGGAATCGATTTCATGTGAACCAGACAACGAGTAGCAGTGTAAGCAGGATTTTTCAACTCGAGCCAAGGATTACCAGGAGGATCGACGTCATTGTTTAAATTGAGTAGTGCGTATGTTGTGGGCTTACCAGGCACGCCGAATACACTTGCGTGCGAATGCACACTACGGAGCGATCCCTTGCATATCATGAGTGACCGTTGCCGGCGTATTCGAGCAACGCTGGACTGTAGCTTGAGGAGCCACAGTTATATACCGTTCGTTGCATTAATATAACAGCCCATAGCCACAACTGCAAACAAGATTGGCTTTGCCATGGCATGTAGCTTGCTTATGGTCTTTTTCCGAAGCGCCTCGAAGCACTAGCGTGGCTCTGTGGTAGAGTGTTTGAATGTCATTCAGAATGCCTGGGTTCGCTTCCTGCTCGAGCCGTGATTTTCATTCCTCGCTTCGGTCGGAATTCTCCCCTCATAGACGACGCCACTGACGCCAGCACCGCATTATCTGAATATGGGGTCCTTAAAGCTATCGCGTTAAGATTAACGATGTCAATTGCGGCTGTCCCTGGGTTGATATAAACTGTGTATCACCTGTGGCGCATATATCACGGTTGGTGGTATGCGCGTTTGTGCCACACGTGACTAGTCGAAAGGATTTGATGACGTACGCGACAGGCAAGTCACATTTTTCATGTAATAACCTGTGAGTTGTGTTCACCATGCATGTATGTCTTCCTACGCCAATTTTGGTATATACCAAGTTAAGTAGGGGACCATGAGAGCGTCCAGACGTCGGCAGCTAGATGGATAAATAGCTAGATAGATAAATGGAAACGGTCAACGTCTCTTTGGTTCGCTAAGAGATGCTTCGCATTTAATATGATAAATTGTTGGAACAATTGAATCAATTTGACTCAGATATTAATTTATCTCCAGCAATGCACATATTCCTGTCCGAGTGTGCCAGAGCGGAAGCTCAAAACGGCAGCAGCAAAGATGGAGAAAATGACACACCAGGTAGCCGCATTATAATTTAGATGGTTCTCAGGGAGGAAAAGAGTCCGCAAACCAGCAAGAACTGATCAAATGTCTTCACCTGATTGCATAACGAACACAAAGGAGTGATCACCACACTAGTTCGCTGTATGCAAGTACATATTTAGAGATTCGTCATCGCAATCATGCCATTGCTGCTTCTGTCTTTTTTGTATTGGAACATGTTATGCTCATAGAGAAGTGTAGGAATGCTGTTAGAGAGGTAAGGGTGCGAGACTTCGTGTACACAATAAAAACATACTTTTCAAATGTGGCTGCAGCAATGAATCCCGTAACTGGAAAGAGAAAAAAACACAGCATGCTATGGTGGGCGGGTTCGAGGAGAGGCGGCCGAGGATGCAGGCCGAAGCCCGAGGGCCGTGGAGTCAACACGCACGCTCCAAGTCGCCAAGAGATGTGCCCCAGTTTATTTTCAGTACACCCTTTGTGTACTACGATCTGTAGAGGGCGCCTCATATTCGGCTTGGCATGCGCGCCCTCTACATCCCCCTTTTTTGTGAAAGTAACAGAAAGCAACCCCTCACTCTCAGGTATGCAACGTAAAATGACAAATGTCTCATGGCACGCTCTAGAAGTTCATCCGCACTGGTGGCCTAACACAACGTCCACACCGAGTGCGCACAACCGACACAGAACTTGAGAACATGAGGGAGTAGCTGGGGCAACCGGTGGCGATTCAACTGGTAGAGGAGTGACCGCCCTAGAAGTTGGACTGCTGCACACAGGCTCTGAGCGAGTTGGAATCTGTGGCGGGCTTCGAGATCCTTGTGGCATTGGACTGGAGCTGCTGAGGTCACAACCACTTCATGACGGAGACTGCTGTGGAACTGGGTGTATCCGGTTATGGACGAGAGCACCTGCATCTGTCTTCACTTCACTTCACTTCACTTCACTTTATTTTCTTAAAGACCTCGAACTGGAGGTATTGCATAAGGGGTGGGGTTTACACATTTGTTTTTACAAAATAGTGGCTACATACATTTATAGAATCACACCAAATTTTAGCTTTTCCGAAGATGATGATGAGCAGGTGGTTTCGACTATATGGCGGGACAGGCCATTCCAGTCAGCTGATGATCGACAAAAGAAAGATGCAGAAAAAGTCGTAGTGCGGCTGCGTGGACGAGTAACTTGCAAGTGGTGCCCTGTGCGCAGCGATGTGCGCGGTGGCAGGGCCAGTATATATGGGGCATGATGAAGCGAGCTGTAGAAAAACTTATGAAAAATGATTATTGAATCAATGCGGCGCCGGGATGATAGCGTGTTTAAACCAGACTGTGCTTTTAGTAATGATATGCTGATGTTATAAGAATGTGACGATTGAATGAACTTTACTGCGCGATTCTGAATGGCTTCTAGGGTATTGATAAGGCATGCTTGATGAGGTGACCAGATGGGAGAAGCCTATTCTAGTTTCGGGAGTACGAGTGACTTATATGCTAGAAGTTTTATGTGACGTGGTGCATGACGCAGATGGCGCTTTAGGAATCCCAGGGTTCGGTTAGCCGAGGCAGTAACGCGTGCTATATGAGGCGACCAGTCTAAGTTATGTGAAAGGGTGACACCAAGGTACTTGAATGTATCCAATGTTTCTAATGTAGTGTTTGCAATAGTGTTTGGTGTGTATGATGGCTGAACACGGCGAGTGAGACATATTAAAAGAAAAGCGGCGCACAAAAAGACGGAGACAAAGAAGAGAAGCACACACAGCGCTGCTTCTTCTTTGTCTCCGTCATTTTGTGCGCCGCTTTTCTTTAAATATGAATATGCACCAACTCGCCCAACTTTCCATTCTGAAACATATTACCTTGCATTTGTTGGGGTTGTGGGTCATCAACCATTCTTTGCACCAATCCTGAATTTTGTTGAGGTCTTCTTGCAAAACAGCGCGATCAGCATTTATAGTGATTGTACGGTAGATGACACAATCATCTGCGAACATTCGAATTTGAGAGGCAACATGCAGGGGGAGGTCATTTATATGAATAAGAAATAGCAGAGGGCCTAAGACGCTACTCTGTGGAACGCCAGAGGGGGGCGGAAATGAAATTATTGACATGTACTGACTGTGATCGGCTAGCAAGGAATTCTTGAATCCAATGGAAAATATCGGGATGTAGATTCAACAGTGAGAGCTTAAGTAACAGCCGTTGGTGGGGTAACTGATCAAGTGCTTTTGCGTAATCAAGAAAAATGGCATTCCTGCTTGTTAGTATCGAGGTTGATGTGTAAGTCGTGGATGAACATGGCAAGTTGCGTTTTGCATGAGAGGCCCTTGAGGAATCCATGTTGAGATGCGTGGAAAAAGTTGTGCCTGTCTCGAAACTGCATGATTTGCGTGTAGATGACGTGCTCCATTATCTTGCAGGGTACGCTAGTCAGAAAAATCGGTCGATAGTTAAGAGGAGAGTTTTCGTTGCCTGATTTGTAGATTGGAACGACCTGCCTTTCCTTCCAGGCGAGGGGATGCTATCGGATGATAAAGACTGCAAGAAAATTAGTCTGAAATAGGCTACGCAGATGTTCTTGGTGTTTTTTAACAGTTTCGTATTGATACCATCTGCCCCTGAGATCGATGAAAATTTAAGATTTTCAATTATGGCCATTATTCTTTGCTCGCTGAATTGGATTGCTGGCATGGCACCCTGGACAGGGGGTGGGTGCACTGGTGGAGGGGCATCAGGTTCAGTGTTGAATACAGATGAAAAAGCAAGGTTAAATACATCAGCACATTCTTGCTCAGGAACCGCAATGTCGTTATGGTCCGTAATGATAACAGCAGAAGGTGGCTTGGGGTTTTAAATTTGCCAGAATTTTTGGGGGTTGCTCTTGAGTACACAAAGTTACGTGTCATAAAAGAAGGTGTGCTTATCATGGTGTATAGCTGATAAGTAAACTTTCTCAGCGAGATAATATTTTTCTCAGGCCGTGGTGCAGTTTTGTTGCCTTGCCAAACGGTAAAGTCGTTTTTACTTATTTTCTAGAGAGTTTAATTTCCTAGTGAACCAAGGTTTATTGCGGTTAGCTTGTACTGAAATAACTGGAATGTGGTTCTTGGCAAGCTCAGTAAATGTTTTTGGAAGATCGACCAGTTTACTAGTAGTGTGCGGCTGTGAAACTCGGTGCAAAAAGTCGGGTAAAAAGCGATCAGGCCGTTGTTTATGCCACCGTAGTTGCCTTTGCCGTATAAGCGTATTGTTTTTTTCCACGATTATCGTTTCAGCAAGGTAAAGCTAAAGACTGCGTGGATTATTTTATGGTCACTAATTTGGCGGAGGTAAGACATCGAAGATAGGCTACTTGGACTATTGGTTAGTATAAGATCTAAAACGCTGGCTGTTTCCTGCGCAACGCGTGTTGGTTGTAACACAAGCTGACTTCAATTGAAGTTAAAACAGAGATCGAGGAAACCATTATCGGGGGCTATACTCAGTGATGAGGGCGGATTGCTATTGCAGTTTATGTGAGGGAAGTTAAAATACCCAAAGAACAATATGTGACCGTTAGTGTATTTTGTCGTGAGTCTGCCTAAGATGCAGCTAAGCTTCTCAGTGAAGTCCGTATCTGTTCGCGTCGGGCGGTAGCATACACCAAGTAAGTTGGTATGAGGAGAGTAACGAAACAGTAGCCATAGTATTTCAAGGTCGCTGGGCGTATGAACAATGGTGCACGGCAAGGTATCACAGAGGGCAATGAGCAAACCACCGCCTCTGCAGTTCTGACAATCTTTGCGGAAAACATGAAAGTCGTGTAGGTCATCCATGACCTCTGCGTCGGATACATCGGCTGTAAGCCATGTTTCAGTAAGTATTAACAAATTACATCCAGATGATAGAGCAATATTACATAGGACGTCGCGCTTAGGAAGAAAACTCCGTATCTTAGTAAAAATTGCTGAAATAGTAGTGCTCGGGCGTACTGTTGTTATCGAGCGCTGTGATGGCTGGCGGTGATGTGGCAATTGCTATCTGACTTCTTCAACACGCTTGTCATCGTACGTATACATCGCAGATTTTGATAACGTAGAGAAAATGCGACAGCCTTTCTTGAAGCCTTGGGTTGTACAGACGACAATGGAAAGCTGAACACACTCGCGATTTAAATAAGTAAGAGACGGTTAGGGTGTTGGTGGCAGAAAATTAGAGAGAAAGGACAAAAATAAATATTGGAAAAAAAGGACATTCGGCCGTAAAGGGCAGAGAACTGGGATGAAAATTTACGTTGTTTTTTCTGTCGTAAGATAGATTTAATTGAAGTAGAGACACTAGGCCAACACTAAGAAAAAAAAATTGCAGTGACTTAGCTCGGCTATGCCAGGATATACGTAGCGTTAGCAGAGGTTCAGCTGATTATCGTTAGATTTTCTAGGATTATTAGCCTTCTTCTGTTCATTCTTCGTACGCTAACCCGCTAATTACCAGGCAACCACTTCGGGATTCGATGAGATAAGCTTCTCGGCTCTTCTGCGCCGTCGAGCAGCATTTGCGCTCTCCTTCTCCGTGGCGTTACCCACCTGGAAACGCCAGTGAGAGGCGCTATCAAGCGGCCCCAGCACAGTGTCAGACGGCGACTGCACAGCGAAGGCGAATACCTACACGCGCGCCGGCGCCATTGTGTCTATGGCTACGACGTCACTCCTCTCGAATGCGGCGCAGACCAGCAGCGGCCAGCCGCGCACGGTGATGGCGAAGTAGGGATGGTAACATCGATGAACATTTAATCGATTAAAGGTACACAATTAATCGATTAATCGTCATCGATTTCCGGCTTTCGATTAATGAAATTAATCGATTAAAGCTATTCGATTAATCGATTACGGCTCCCCCCACTCCCGTCCCCAAGCTCGCCCCTTGGCCGGAGCGCGTGACTGCGATGCGCGTTATCCTGAGACGCGGATGCCGTGTACGTCGCCTCTCTTTGACTGCTTTCACAACAGCGCATATTTCTGCGCTAGCGGAACAAGCCCGGAGCTGGCGGCGGCCATACCCCAAAGAGAAAGATATGAACTAGCCGTGATCTCCGTCGCGTATGGCGTCCATCTCCAAGCACTACCCAATGCTTCAAGCCCGGGCAGGAGGGGGCTCGGGGCTCCACCCCATCGAGGCAGAATTGAACTTGCCCGCTTCTCTCCGGCTCACAGTCTACTGCTGCCACTGCCTATACGTGCCAGCGCATCGTCTTGTTGCCTATTTTGTTCGTGTTCGTTTTTTGCCGCGTTGTTTCATCGTGTTGCCGCATAAACGCATCTCTCCTTACATATGATAAACGAGTAGTTTTCGTCGCCTGTAGTGTCAATCAAAACTTTCTTTGTATTTAATTAAACCCTCAGATTTTACTCGTTTCTTGTGTAAGTGTGGCATTGTAATATGCGCTGCTTATTTCCTGGCTGGTTCTTAGTGCCATTCTGTTTTACTCTTCAGCAAATAAAATATTCTTTACCAATAAAAATATAATGAAAGAGAGAAAAAAACCGGCAGATCCCACGTAGTGTGGGAACCAAAGGTAATGCGAAGCAGCCAGCAAATAGATCCATGCATTGTCTTGTTTGTCATTGAGGCTTATGAAATCATTCATGTCGTGACATCTAGTTCGCTATATATCGCGAGATTGTCATACATGCATGCGTGTATGATATGATATGTGCCATGCTAATGAAACATGTATTCTGCTACGTATATACGATGCGTGACCTGCTATTTATGTTCTTCACGCACTCTTCTCGTGCCATACCAATTTAGGTATATATCCAGTAAACAAACTGGCCGGGAGTGCACCATGAGCACGGCACGTAAGTAATGGTGTACATGACACGCGTGTCATGATTTTCACATTAACTGCCGTTTTTATGTTCGTCACACAGTCACGTCACGTGATACCAATTTTGGTGTATATCAAGCTAGAGAAACGGCCGCCAGCGCGCCATGAGCGTGGCACGTAAGCCATACTGTGCATGACATGCGTGTCGTCATGATTTTCATGGTACCACCTGTTATTTGTTTTCGTCACACAGTCACGTCACGCGATACCAATATTGGTGTATATCAAGCTAGAGAAACGGCCGCCAGCGCGCCATGAGCGCGGCACGTAAGTCATGCTGTGCATGACATGCGTGTCATGATTTTCATGTTAGCACCTGTTATTTGTTTTCGTCACACAGTCACGTCACGCGATACCAATATTGGTGTATATCAAGCTAGAGAAACGGCCGCAAGCGCGCCATGAGCGTGGCACGTAAGTCATGCTGCGCATGACATGCGTGTCATGATTTTCATGTTAGCACCTGTTATTTGTGTTCGTCACACAGTCACGTCGCGCGATACCAATTTTGGTGTATATCAAGCTAGCGAAACGGCCGCCAGCGCGCCATGAGCGTGGCACGTAAGTAATGGTGTGCATGACATGCGTGTCATGATTTTCATGTTAGCACCTGTTATTTGTGTTCGTCACACAGTCACGTCGCGCGATACCAATTTTGGTGTATATCAAGCTAGCGAAACGGCCGCCAGCGCGCCATGAGCGTGGCACGTAAGTCATGCTGCGCATGACATGCGTGTCATGATTTTCATGTTAGCACCTGTTATTTGTGTTCGTCACACAGTCACGTCGCGCGATACCAATTTTGGTGTATATCAAGCTAGAGAAACGGCCGCCAGCGCGCCATGAGCGTGGCACGTAAGTCATGCTGCGCATGACATGCGTGTCATGATTTTCATGTTAGCACCTGTTATTTGTGTTCGTCACACAGTCATGTCGCGCGATACCAATTTTGGTGTATATCAAGCTAGAGAAACGGCCGCCAGCGCGCCATGAGCGTGGCACGTAAGTAATGCTGCGCATGACATGCGTGTCATGATTTTCATGTTAGCACCTGTTATTTGTGTTCGTCACACAGTCACGTCGCGCGATACCAATTTTGGTGTATATCAAGCTAGAGAAACGGCCGCCAGCGCGCCATGAGCGTGGCACGTAAGTCATGCTGCGCATGACATGCGTGTCATGATTTTCATGTTAGCACCTGTTATTTGTGTTCGTCACACAGTCATGTCGCGCGATACCAATTTTGGTGTATATAAAGCTAGAGAAACGGCCGCCAGCGCGCCATGAGCGTGGCACGTAAGTCATGCTGCGCATGACATGCGTGTCATGATTTTCATGTTAGCACCTGTTATTTGTGTTCGTCACACAGTCACGTCGCGCGATACCAATTTTGGTGTATATCAAGCTAGAGAAACGGCCGCCAGCGCGCCATGAGCGTGGCACGTAAGTCATGCTGCGCATGACATGCGTGTCATGATTTTCATGTTAGCACCTGTTATTTGTGTTCGTCACACAGTCACGTCGCGCGATACCAATTTTGGTGTATATCAAGCTAGGGAAACGGCCGCCAGCGCGTCATGAGCGTGGCACGTAAGTCATGCTGCGCATGACATGCGTGTCATGATTTTCATGTTAGCACCTGTTATTTGTGTTCGTCACACAGTCACGTCGCGCGATACCAATTTTGGTGTATATCAAGCTAGAGAAACGGCCGCCAGCGCGCCATGAGCGCGGCACGTAAGTCATGCTGTGCATGACATGCGTGTCATGATTTTCATGTTAGCACCTGTTATTTGTGTTCGTCACACAGTCACGTCGCGCGATACCAATTTTGGTGTATATCAAGCTAGAGAAACGGCCGCCAGCGCGCCATGAGCGTGGCACGTAAGTAATGCTGTGCATGACATGCGTGTCATGATTTTCACGTTAGTACCTGTTATTTGTGTTCGTCACACAGTCACGTCACGCGATACCAATTTTCGTGTATATCAAGCTAGCGAACGGCCGTCAGCGCGCCATGAGCGTGGCACGTAAGTCATGCTGTGCATGACATGCGTGTCATGATTTTCATAGTACCACCTGTTATTTCTTTTCGTCACAAAGTCACGTCACTCGATACCAATTTTGGTGTATATCAAGCTAGCGAAACGGCCGCCAGCGCGCCATGAGCGTGGCACGTAAGTAATGCTGTGCATGACATGCGTGTCATGATTTGCACGTTAGGACCTGTCATTTGTGTTCGTCATGCACTATTGTCATGCCATACCAATTTTGGTATATATCAAACTAACCAAGCGGCCGCAAGAGCACCAAAGCAGTGGCATGTAAATCATGTCGTTCATGACATGGATATCATGATTTTCATGTTATGACCTGTGATTTATGTTCCTCATAAAGTCACGTTACGCCATACCAATTTTGGTGTATATCCTATTAACGAAACGACCAGCAGAGCCCAAAGTCGTACGCGGCTAGATAGATAGATAGATAGATAGATAGATAGATAGATAGATAGATAGATAGATAGATAGATAGATAGATAGATAGATAGATAGATAGATACGCTCAACGGAAAAAAGTTGTAGCGCAAAGCAACACACGGACAGACAGAGAGGACGGGACTGGCGCCAGTCCCGTCCTCTCTGTCTGTCCGTGTGTTGCTTTGCGCTACAACTTTTTTCCTTCAGAAGTCATGAACCAACTAGCCCAACAAAACGTATTGATACGCTCAAACTCGCAGAAGATCGCTAAGAAATGCTTCGCATTTAAAATATATTATAAGGCAGAGAGGGTGACCTGAGCTAGTATGCCCCTGCCTGCTGCTCTGCACCGGGGAAAACGCAACGGGGAAAAAAGAGTGATGAAGTACGGTGATGTGGAGAGGATTAGGTAATCCGAATATACATAATAACACACGTTTGCTAGCGTAAAGTGGACAAGGATGCTAGCAACCATCTTTTATTATGCTGTATACAAACTAGCCCAACTGTCCGTCTTATCGGGTATATACCATTTTCATAATTGTTCAGCTAGCTTTTCTGTGATGCAATTAGCCCAATTAATGACCGCTAGTCACTTCTTCAAACAGAGTGTTCAAGCGCGGTTTGCTTGCGCTGGGGCGCGGAAAATATAGACTCGGCTCTCTTGACACAAAGACGCATAACAGACAGTACGTGCAACTACGACCTCGTCTCCACTTGAAGCACGAAAGTTGCTGCCATTAGTTGAGAGAAAATGTAGCGCAGGAATGCGCACTCGCGAATTGTGAAAAAGGGTCTTATAGACCCTTTATGTAATCGGCAACTTTACGCGCCGGTTTACCGAACGTCTCGCATCCAGTGCATTGCTATTGAAGAAGTGACCTTGTAGCATTTAGTAATACTGTATGGTCGCATATTTAGGGAGAAATACAGCTCTCAGCTAAAGGCCCCCGTCTTCTGCTGTGACAAGAAAGAAGGACAGTCGCGGACAGCGCTCACAGTTCAGGCTGTACGCACGATTGAAAAGGTGCGAGTGGAGCCGTGTTAAGGCAACGATCAGATGAAACCTGCGGAGTATACTGGCGCAGCTGCTGTTTATTCTAGCCGGGAGGCAGAAACTCATGTCACTCTATTTCCCGCAGTTGCCTGTACCGATGGTCTGTTTCAGGCCATTATGTTCTTGTGTAATCTCTGAATGGGTGACCTCAAGGAAAAGATCGCGTCAGTCCGCAATTATAGTATTATGTAGGGCTTCCACAATATCTAAGCGACCAACCGAGAAAAGATGCCGTGCCTACGAGAGCGAGCGTCTTATTTGATTCCTCTTCCTCCTGGCCTCTGTTTTACCTTTCTCGGGATTTCCTCACCCTCCGCCACACTGCATGTTTCAGTTGCGACTTTCCAACCAGTGTGGTCCCCGAACGCGCCTCCTGTTTCGATGAGCTCGAGTAGGCAGGCTTAGAGAAAATACGACCTGCTGCCGAATAGTCCAGGGATGATGGCCACAGATGCTTGAATCCGTGACATCAACCAACGACGACGAGCCCCTCGTGTCCAGTGCGCGAAAGTGGAAATTTTCGCACACTGGACACAAGAGGCCCGTCGTCGACGCTTTCGAAAATGGGAATTTTCGATCGTCAGTGCGTCTGATAAAAAGATTTGCGTCCATATCAAACACGAACGATGCCTCTCAAACAAAGAAATATAGGTTTTAAAGCACCCACAAAAAATGTCGATTAATTGATTAATCGATCAAAACATTCCACCGGAAGCAATTAATCGATTAAAGACTAAAGCGATTAACGATTAACGATTAATCGATCAAAAATTTTAATCGACCATCCCTAGGCGCAGTCTGCGCGCGCGCCGGCGCCAGCGTGTCTGCCGCGCCTACGACACCACTCCTCCCAAACGCGCAGACCAGCAGCGGCGAGCTGCGCGCGGCGGTGTCGAAGAGCGCGTGAGATGCCAGCTCCGGTGACCCAGCTGTGTGATATCACTGATCCTCGCGCATGCGCAGCACGGCTCATGACCCTCCACGCGAGTTCGCCTCCGGCTAGGCAAGTGTAGCTTACGCTACAGAAGAAGAGTATAGGCTTTTTTTGTCGAGCCTGGTGGCACACTTGTCACCGCCCCGTTATAAAGGGGACGCTCATAGCATCCATACATCCATGGCGACGGTCAAAATCTTGACACTGGTGACGTCGTTGAGTGGTGTCCCGCCTGTGGAAGTCGGCGGCGTGAGGGGATCCTGGAAGCAACGTGGATGGTGGGACTGGAATGCGAGTGCTGACTCTGCTGAGTCTGCGCCCCATGAGCAGCTGAGCGGGGCTGCACTCGGTCACGCCAGGTGCGGTACAGTATGATAAGAGGGCCAACGGCCAGTCTGGAGACTTCTTAAATAGTGCCTTGACAGCCCACAGGGTAGCTGGTACTGCTGGTGACGGGGGAGACGCCTAACACTGGGAGAATGCGTGGAACTCTGCCGACGAAAACTGAGGTCCGTTGTCGTTGACGTGGGTCTCCGGGATCGGATGCCTTGCGAAGATACTTTTGATGATAGAGACCACCGCTGTGGACGCTGTTGTGCGGAGGGATAGCACTTCTAGGTACCGAGTGTTATAATCGACGAGGAGAAGGTATTTCGCTCCTCCTTGATGAAAAATGCCTTCCCCGACTTGCTCCCAGCGGCGGCTAGGCGTCACTGTATGAAGCAGTGGCTCTGTTCTCTGGACCCTCGTGGTGGCGCAGTTGGGACAGTTCTCCACCATTGTGTTTTTCTCGCTCCCTATAGTCGGTCACCAGACAGCCTCCGCCCCCCCCCCCCCCGGCAATGGCGCGGCACCAGTTCATTCCGAGTTGTCTATTGTGGATGAGGTACAGGACGTGCTTCCGCAGAGAAGCGGGCACCAGCAAGCGTCCCCGCAGAGGAGAAGGCCGTCACCAATAGTGAGTTCCGCATGATGAGCCCAAAACTGAGCCATGCTGACAGGCAGATTCTCCTTCCGAGGCCACCTTTGCTTGCAGTACGACCTGAGCTAAGCACACTCCACATCTGCAGCCTGGTGAGCTGGGAAGTCGTTGAGGAGGACCGCAAATGTGGGAGGGATAGCTCGAAGTGCTTCTGGGATGTACAGCTCCACCTTGTCGATGGCTGGAGTCGCTGGCAGCTCGGCGACCGGGTCTTGCGAGAGTGCATCTGCGGTAGCCAAGTGTTTCCCCGGCACATACTTGACGTCGAACTGGTACTGGAGGAGGCGGATGCGAAAGCGCTGAATCTGGGGTGGCATGAGGTAGAGGTCCGCAGATCCAAGGAGCTTGACCAACGGCCTACGATCGGTCTCCAGGGTGAAACGAAGACCCCGAAAGAACTCGTCGAACCGGTTGTTGGCCCAGGTGGCAGCCAGTGCCTCTTTTTCGATCTCGTTGTACCTTCGTTCCGTTTCTGGCAGTGCCAAAGAAGATGTCGCTAATGTATTAAACCTAAATATTACATTTTGCTCTGTTTTCACCCGTGAAACCACTCAGAACCTTCTTTCATTCCCGTCCTACGTGCATTCACTTACGAATTGTATTACCTTTAGCCATAATGGTATTGTTCATATCATAGATAAACTGAAAAATTCGTCAGCAGCTGGAACACACGGTGTAAATACCAAGGTGTTGAAAAACACTAAACATGTAACCAATCTTATATTATCATTAATATTTCAGCGATCACTAGATACAGGTTCAGTGTGTTCAGGTTCAGAGGACTGGCGGGTCAGGGAGGTCGTTCCTGTCTTCAAGAAAGGTAATTGCTCGTCTTCAGCAATTACCACCCCATATCCATCACCAGTGTCTGCTGCAAAATAATGGAGCATATCGTGTATTCCGAAGTAGCGCATTTTTTGTCTGCTAACAACTTTTTTAATCCTAATCAGCATGGTTTTCGTCCTGGTCACTCTTGTGAAACTCAACTAGCCCTCTTCCTCCATGAAATTCACTCTCACTTTGATTATAATATTCCCATTGATGCCATATTTCTTGACTTCGAAAAAGCATTTGATAAAGTTTCACATCGTCACTTACTGCTTAAACTTTCATGCCTTAAGTTAGACCCATGAGTGCTCAACTGAATTCGTGAATTTTGAACTGATCGCCGGCTGTTTGTTGTTGCTAACTCCTGCATGTCTCCCCTCTCCCGTGTTCACTCCGGCGTTCCAGAAGGTACGGTGCCAGGCCCCCTCCTTTTTTCATCTTATATTAATGACCTGCCATGTAACCTTAAGTCTAATATTAAACAATTCGCTCATGATTGCGTGCTATATCAGACTGTATCTAACGTTTTACATTCTTCATTTTTGAAGAGGGATATTAACACTATTCAGGAATGGTGTGAAAACTGGTTAATGTCCCTAATATTGCGAAGACTTTCGTAATGACTTTTCATCGACGTAACGACTACGTCGCTATCACGTACACCCTATACAATTATCCCATAGCCACTACTAACTTCATGACATGTTTAGGCGTTAAAATATCCTGATATTTAACACGGTCGCTACACATTATTAACATTACTAGTTCTGCTAATCGAGTCCTCGGTTATTTTCGTCGCAACCTTGCCTCGGCACCGACCCCTACTAAACTAATAGCCTATAAAACGCTTGTAAGGCCTAAACTTGAGTATGCTGATGCCATTTTTGATTTTCACCAAGCTAATCCTACAAACATGCTTGAATCCATCCAGAATCGTGCTACCAGATTCATTATCTCGAATTACGCAACTAATATAATGAGCACTAACAGTCAGTAATGCGACCAAAGTATAGGGGATGTTATTAGTAGTAAACTTAAGGTAAAAGTGAAGAAAAAAGTGGACGAAAAGATAACTTGCCGCGGGCAGGGACTGAATCTGCGACCTTCAAATAACGTGTCGGATTCTCTACCAACTGAGCTACAGCGGCGACCATCCCTCCGTCCACTTTATAGAGTATATATGTACATTTAAACGTGGGAGCGTGAGTCAGCGCCGCCAGCAGCCATGACGGCGAATGTGGAACGCTCTTTTTTCTGCCTGTTGGCGTCACGTAGCACGTGAACATCACTTCGTCCACTTTTCGTTCTTCACAGTTATCTTACATTTACCGTAAATTTACATCGGTTGCTCTGTCTTCAAAAGAGAGGAAGATTTTAGGTATTAACACGTGATGTGGTTTGGTTTTTTGGTGTTTGTTTTTCGCGTTTTCCTGTTTTGTATCCTTTCGCTCTTGCTTTGTGATTTGATCGCGGCTTCTGGGTTTTGTTGCTCTTGGTATTGTCTATTGAACATGCTCTGCCATATGCTCACTCACTCACTCATTCACTTTCTCTAGTTTAATAGGTAGTAAGCAGAATTTTTGTTATACTTCAGGCAGGCCCAGATTATTACATACTCGTCCACAACATCGCCTCGACATAACAGCAAACACAGATGGAACGTAGATATCTAAATAGCAGGAATGACGCAGACAGTAAAAAAAATAAGAATAGAGCAGAGTATGGTAGCAGCAGGTTACAAAAGAAATACTGCGGTAAACAGACGAGTAAAAAGGATACAGGGACCTAGGTAATGTATGAAATGCAAACCGAGGACAACTAAGAAGGCACTTGTGCTAACAATCAAAATATGGTTAAAAGAACTCCTTCTACAATTAAACAGGATGAGCAAAGATAAAGTACGGGAAGATATCTTGTGTTACGTAAATCCTTGTTCCATTGCATCTAGCATTGGCGCCGGTGGTGCCACTATTGTTAGAATCTCATTTGCAGACAAGTCAATCTCATCATACGTAAGTTGAACTCACATCCACGAGATCTTTCAAATCGCCGAAGTGCGAATGCCGCGAGACGCAAAGCAACCTCATTATTGCATTCTTGAGACTTCGAAACGAACCACCACACAAGAGAAACTTCGATAACGAGACTTTAGCGGCCTAAGAATTTGCGCGAAAGATGCCGCACGCATTGGAGTCCGCAGCAATGTACAGTGGCTACAAGTAAGTGCCATGGCGCAAGCACGACCAAAAAGAAAAAAAAATCCAAAAAAGAAAAGGTAGGCGCCACGTAGACGTTCGCGCGCCTGTTTTTGTCGAGATTGCGCCAGTGCCACCACGTGACTCTTCTCCACCAATCAGGAGGCGCAGACCTCATCGCCTGCCCTCGCTGGAGCACTCTAGATGAAAAATAAAAGAACTTCACTGTCATTAGTTTTATTGAGGTGGCTTTGTGGCATAACAATCACCATAAGAAGCAAAGTTTAAGCAACTTTTCTTGTTTCGCACGGTAGTATTTCTAAAGCAGTGTTTGGGATACACGATACATTATTGAATCTATCGGAAATGCAGATACAGACACTCGTCTTGCGGGACGTATCGCCATACAGATACAAGATACCCAAAGCAAACCTCAAATAGTATCTAAAGTACCCGTATCTTCGATACTGCTCAGCACTGCGTGGTGTATAGGTTGTGCTTTAAATAAGGGGTTCTGTGCAAATAAAGTTAGTTGTGAGACAGCAATGGTGTCCCTTGTTTACCTCTGTCCTCCTTTGTTTCGCGCTGAAAACTGCTCAACATGTTTAACTACATCCAACATATCAGTTCTTCGCAATCCCTTGTACAAAGTGGGGTGGGGAGCACGAGGGCTGAGAACTTACAGTATTTACTCGAATCTAGGCCGACCCCGATTCTAAGTCGACCCCCAAAATTCGCAAGGCGAGAAAAAAAAGAAAGCTTAATCATTGTACTCGAATATAAGCCGACCCCCCCCCCCCCCCCCCACACACACACACTTTCACACATCATTTTTTCGAAAAGAACATCGGATTAGGTTCGAGTAAATACGGTACCGCGGCACGATTAGAGCATGCACGGCAGAGCTTAAAGTCAGGGGGGCTCGGGGGCGCCAGGTCCCCCCTTCCATTTCTTATGGAGGGGCTGTATGTCTGTGGGTGTGTATGTATATAGGTCGCCGCCCTCTGTGCCCCCCCCCCCTTCTCCCTCCAATGAAGAGAGCCTTTAAGCCCTGACCCTCGGTTATAATCTCGCAGCGGTGAGACGGTGCTGCTCAGTGCGACATTTTAGGCTTGATTCTCGACCATGGTGGCCACAGCGGAGAAATGCAAAAACTTGCATTTAGGTGTTGGTTATAGAAAGTGAACGCGACCTGCTTTAACAAGGTGTCCTGCACAACGACATCGTGGTTACGGGGCGTAATACACCATAAGTAGGGCTCCCTGTTTTCGGTCTTTACATTTCTTGAAAATCGGCGGGTGTTTATCGGAGTTTATATTTTTGGCGGAAATTTGGCGTTTATCGGAGTTTATTTTTCGTGAATGCCCAGTTCTCCGAAATTCAGAGTTTTGCATTATTCTCAAAACCCCAAAATTTTATATCAATTCATATCTGAATACTAAAACATCAAAACACACGAAGCACATTTTATTTTTTCTAGAAGGTTCGAACGCACAAAAACATATATGCACAAGTGAAATACTTGAACTCAAAACACCTGTATTTGTGCGTATAACAACCTTAGGCTAAGTTTTATTGTAAAACACGCAAGCATACTTTGCGTGGTTGCTGTCAGTGATTGAAGCGCGCTGCTTTCTAATGACGACTTTCTAATGACCCTTTCCACGTTAGCGCTAGAAACTGGAAGCGGCAGAAGACGCAGCGCGCGGCGAGAAAGCACTGGCCACTGAAAAATGTGAAGTCTCCAAAACGACTGGGGTTCAACAATGTTACATATTTCATAGCACTGATAGTTCGGAAAATCACTCAGGCGCTGGCTCATGTTGTCAAATTCAAGAAGCACTAATTCAAAAATAGGTGCATATGTTTGGAACGCGCAGGGCAGCTCATGCTTCACATTTGGATTCACAATTTGAACACAATACTAAGACTATTCTTTCGTCTACTGGAATTGATCGCACAGGCTCCTCTCAGATATCTCTCTCCACTTTTCGGCGACAGCGGCGTAGTATCCGTGAACGTCTGCGACGGTCGTTAAGCGGTCATTCTGGTCAAGGAGGCCCAACAGACTTGTGACATCTGATGCGAAGACTTCGGTTACATCACGCGATTGACTAATGAGTGCGTGAAAACGAAACCCCAGTATGGGATAAACGTCGTGTACCAGGGTACTCTCTGCCTCAAGTTCCTTAATGATTGAGAGCACGGCACACGAATATGTCTTCAGAAAGGTCATCTTAACGTGGAAATCGTGCACAGCTTCAGACGATGAAAATAAGGCTCTTGAGCTTCACACACTTCGTTCCCTTGGCTTTGTCGCTTCCCAAGAAAGACAAAATGGCGCGCCAGTAGTCCAAAATATCTTCTAGAGCTTCATACAAAGAGAACCACCTCGACGGACATATGGTCACACAAGACCACAAGACCAGACTTACGGCACAGCTCCCGCGACGACCTCAACAGGGCAGCAAAGTGCACATCAAAATCGTGAACTACGTTGAACGAGTTCGTCCTGATTCCATCCTCCAGAGTGTTGTTTAGTAGGTGGCACGGATCTTTGAAGGAGAGCGCTTTGAATTCGGGGTTGGAGAGTTGCAAGCCCTTGTGAAGCTTCTGCATGTAGGAAGCTGAGTCGGAGCACAATACAGCTACGTCGCCTTATACAGCTACGCAAAGTACACTTTAAATCAACCAAATCAGAAGATATATCAATGAGCGCTTGGAACTTTTGCTTTAGATAAAGAACGGAACCAGGAAATCAGAGTTTCTCGGATAAACCCGAATTGTCAAACATTTTCCCGGCGAATGTGTATGGGACTTTCTCGGATAAAACCGAAAACATGGAGCCCTAACCATAAGTTATACCGGTATAATTTCCAGGAGAATCATACGAATACAAATGTGGTCACCTTGCACGTACTTTGTGTTTTGTTTTAGATAATCTGTAGCATTAGATATACCGTGCCACATTTCAGGTACATCTTATGCCTGGCGGAACCCCGTGAAAGAACGATAAGAACAGAAAAAAAAATTACCGCAGTGGCAGCCAGTGTGAAATCAGTGGAGCTGTTCCCTTGCGACGGGAAAGCACGCGCGGCGGCCCCTGCTACAGTCCCTAATCAGGCTCGGACCGCCCTTCCCTCGTGCCGCTTCGTCCGCGACCGAGGCAGTGACGTCATCTATTACTTATTGGAGCGTGAGAATGGACGCATCTATCGTGAGGCTCCTCTGTTGAAACTTACAGGGTCGCATATGGATTCATCCGAGACGACTGGAAGGCGAACGCTATTTTCTTTCTCTTCTAAGTCCTTGTATTTTGAGCTCCCCGATCCCCTTTGGAGATTTCTGCAGCATAAGTGGTTTTGCACTGCCTTTGTGACCAACTCACGTTTTGGCGATCTGTGACCTCATTCTTACGTCATATGGTTAGGTCATCACGTGAAACTTTGTAGCATCACTCGTATGAACGTCGCCAACGTCGACGCTCAGTTTTCGCTATTGATTAGCTTGTCAGTGCACTTAGTTGGGCCAGTTGGTTCTGCATGTCGATGAAGTGGATGCGCTTGAAAGACGAGGACGAAGAAGAGACGGGACACACAGTGCGCAACTTACAACTTGTATATTGGAGAAAGGGGGTAGCGTCATTTATATACACATAAGCACGTGACACAGGGCCTGCGCGTTACACGTTACTGAGCACTCAAAAATGCTATCTCTTTCTTAGATAATGTCAATGAAGCTATGCTGACACACGATTCTGCGCATTCTAAAATATATTTTGCTTCAACTACGAGTCTCGCCTATTGATTACGGTTGCGAGATAGGACTGTGCACTGCTCAAATTTCGGGGTGCAGGAGCACTTTTGGCAGTGAGTTGCGAGATGACCGTTGTCAAACGAGCGTCTAAGAGAACACAGCAATAATGTCAGGAACGGTAACAACGGTCATCTCGCAACTCACTGCCAAAAGTGCTCCTGCACCCCGAAATTTGAGCAGTGCACAGTCCTATCTCGCAACCGTAATCAATCGGCGAGACTCGTAGTTGAAGCAAAATATATTTTAGAATGCGCAGAATCGTGTGTCAGCATAGCTTCATTGACATTATCTAAGAAAGAGATATCATTTTTGAGTGCTCAGTAACGTGTAACGCGCAGGCCCTGTGTCACGTGCTTAAGTGTATATAAGTGACGCTACCCCCTTTTTCCAATAAACAAGTTGTAAGTTGCGCACTGTGTGTCCCGTCTCTTCTTCGTCCTCGTCTTTCAAGCGCATCCACTTCATCGACATTGATTAGCTATCTAAAGCTTTCGCCTTAAAAGCAAGCGTCCGATGTGGTGCATATTCTCGGTTACTCATAGTCGCTTGAAGCAAGCACTTTCTAGGTTACATGCAATCCACCGTGCGGTAATCAATACTTTGAATGCGTCCACGTGACAGGCCTCTCAAAAGAATTGCCGCGTCATTTTTCCAACCGGTTCAAGGAAGTGAGTGTTGACAATGATTATCGTGTATACTTGACGCTTCTTGCATGACGCTGCTGCGGCGATTATTGTCTGCGAGCCGTAATGCCGAGCATTCACGAGCATTCAAGGCCGTGAATGCATTTCAGGTCACCTAGAGCTCTTCTCTCGGTGCAGGCGTATCACATTTCCACCGGTGTCTCATTCTTATTCAAGGTGTTACAGTAGCTTTTGTTGTTCGAAGCGAGCTGCCATCGTTCGTCGCATCTGCACCGAGCGACGAAGGTCTGTCAGTCGAGCGCAGAAATGAAGCGACTTTTCCAAGCACTGCACCGCATCCAGCACGGCACCGAAATGACGGTGAGTGCGCGTCTCCTTCATTCAACCGCTTACCTCGATCGTCTGTAGGCAAATTAAAGGGACGCTAAAGAGAAAAACGATCTTTTTATCATATTACTGCATTACTCTTTCGCATTTCCAAAATCAGCACGTCTGCCGCTAAAAGACGGTCGGTAAGCGAGAAAACGCGCAATACAAAAATGCGGCTGGCAACACCAGCTGCAAGTAGCCGCACCAGTCGCATGACGTCATATATTTTGACGGCGTCTACTAGGCCCTACGTAAATCCTAATCGGCAAAAATGAAGTACATTGTCTTCTGAGAGAGCCAGAGCATTAACATAGCAAGCCTCACAAATTTTCGTTGAGCCAATGTGTCCAAAATACGAAAAAAAAATTCACCGACGATGACGATACTGCCTGATGCGAATTCGGAGCACAGCTTTGTGTTTCGGCTTTCCGCAGGGTATCGACTGCGCCATAAATGATCATTTTTATGAAGTGGCACCGCACCCAGTACGCGATTATTTGTCTTTCTGCGGATAAGCGAGGTACTCATCTGTAAGGTATTATGTGTACTTTGTTTATACTGCATGTGGCTGATGACGATGAAGCATTACTGCTGAGCACATTGCAAGGGGTGGGAAGCATTAAAACACACACTCGTTGCGCAATTAGCGTTGTGTGATGACTGTTTGGAATTTTACCTCTCTGCTACGCCATATTCCATAGGTTAACGCGATTTCTTGCCCGACATGGCGCCCGTAGAGGCTCTTTTTGAAAATAAGTTCAAGTACCAGCGTGGCTCTGTGGTAGAATACTCGACTGCCACGCAGAGGGTCCGGGTTCAATTCCCACACGATCTTCGGTATTATCAAATGCGAAGCATTTCTTCGCGAACCTTTAGCACTTTGAGCGTTTCTATCTATGTACCAGGGCTGGGCAAAGATTCTTTGAAATTGTATCGCGGATCGATACAAGATACTCAGGCACTTGTATCTGATATGATACATTCCAATTGTATCTTAAGATGCTTCGATACATTCGAAAATTTGTTATAAATATCGGGTAATATAGCACTAAAGCCGATGCACACTAAACTAAACGCCGATGCACCAAAATGTTTGCTTGAAAGTTTATTAACTGCGACCATTTTTGTTTCATTTGAATGAAATGTCTGTTAGTATATCTAAAGTTTTGTATTTCTTGCTGAAGGTATCTTGCTTTTGTTCTGAAACAAGTTATTGGGGTTGCTTTAGCTGCATATCATGACAGCTCTTAATACACTTCGCTGATAACGGTTTTTGCTTTTTGTAATTGGGTGGAGTCGATGCTCTACTTGCCGACCAGCTAGCGGGATGCGATCTAATCACAAGAACTTGAATAAGAAGCCTCCGCACAATGGTGCAAATACTGTTGTTAAGTTCTATCTTGTCCGTAAACGTAGCACGGTTTTAGCAATAACCGACCACCAGAGAGGTGTACATCAGCGAGAAGCTGGAAGCGACATTCATATTAAGCATAGGAACACGATACAGGCGGCACCCACAAGAGCCGTCTGTATAGTGTATCTATACTTATTTGCTGTGTTTGATGCGCTTAATTGCTGCTTTAAACGTCCCACAGAACCACGATATGATAATGATAGATGCCGTAGCGAAGGGCTCCAGAAATTTCGACCACGTGCTGTTATCAAATTTAATATAAGCACAGGTTCATCGAACTGCGGCTGCCGCGATCTACGGGTTAGCAGTCAAGCACCATAACCACTAGACTGCCGCTGCGGGTAACTCCTAATAGCTACGAGAATTAGGCATTTAAGGTAAGACGACAGAAAATTCAGTGCCTATGTAAAATAGCGTAAACCGACTCGATGAGACGCTCATAAGAAAAACGGAGCATTTCGTATAACAATCTTTCTCCAATCCCTTTGCTAACATCTTTGAGATGGCTGCTGATAATTTACATTATAATGAAAACTCAATTCCGCTAATTTACTAAGTAGTAAGCAGAATTTTTGTTACTGTATACTCCAAGCACGCGCAGATTATTATATATTTGTTGTCAACGTCGCCTTCACGTAACAGTAAACTTAAGTAGAGTATAAGTCTGTAAAAAGTAGAGGAAATGATGCAGAGAGCTAAAAATAGGAATAAAGCAGAGATCTCGAGCTCACCTTGCAAGCACTGTATAGACATGTTTCCGTAAGCAGGTAATGTATGGGATGGAAAAGGACAACTTAGAAAGAACTTGTGCTAAGAATCCAATTATGATTTTGAAGACTCATTCCATAAAAGAAAAAGAGACGTACACCAAAATAGCTTCTATTAAACGAATGCTTGCTCTGTTAAATCCAGCATCGGTACCAATGGTGCTATATGTGTTCGAATCTCGTTTGCATGTAAACCAAGCTTGAATCGACGAAGTCATTCGAATCGCCGATGTGTGAAAGCTACTAGACGCAAAGCAACCCCTTTTTTGGTTTCTTCTGGCTTCGCAACGAAGCACAACGCAAGAGAAACTTCGATAACGACACTACAGCGGCATTAGACTTTGTGCAAAAGACACCGCACGCATTGGAATACGTGGAATACGACAGTGGCTAAGAGACAAGTGCCAAAGCATTGACACAACTAAAAAAAAATTCCGTGAAAACAAAATGTCCTCTGGGCGTAGACGTTCGCGCGTTTGTCTGTCGAGACGACACGAGCGCCATCACTCTGCTCCCTCAATAGGGACGCTCAGAGCTCATTCCTGCCCTCGCTGGAAAACTCTGGTGAAAAGATAAAATAATGTCACTGTCTTTATTTTTACTCTGGCGGCTTAGTGGGAGCAGTATCGGCTTGAGAAGCGCAGCTCAACCAACGTTTGTTGTTTAGCATCGTGGTGTTGCGATTGCAATATCTTGTATCTTAAGACACACGACACATTCTTCAATGTATCGGAAATACAGATACTGATACACGTCTCGCGAGCCGTATCGCGATACAGATACACGATACCCAAAGAGTATCTAAGATAGTAGCGAAGATACATGTTTCTTCGATACTGCCCAGCACTGCTACGTACCTATCTATCTAGTCGCCTACGTCTCGGTGTCCTCGTGGTTGCCTCCTTAACTTACTGTAGACCAAAATTGGCATGGAAGGCTAAGAAGATTACACGAATATGACTGTCGGGCCATGACATGAATAACGTGAAAATCCTGCCGCGTACGTCGTCAAACTAGAAACGTGTGGCACATACCCGTTTACCACGTTTACCACGGGCCGCAATCTACGGGTATGCGCCACAGGAGAGCGTTAAGAAAAGCCGACATCGGCCTCGTTGACCCGATGAATGGAAAAAATAAAAATTACGATCCCAGCAGGAATCGAACCCAAGCATTCTGCTTGGCAATCAGCTATACTACCGCAGAGCCACGCCAGGTCAAGAAGCTGCTTTCGAATAACACATAGTGCAGGCGTAATGTCTCTGCAACGTCAATTGTGGTTGCTGTGCCAGCTACCTAATTTTATAACGAAGCAATAACACTACATATGTGCTCCTACGATACAGGCGTCATGTGAGGTTAGATTATGTGGTTCCAATGTTGGCTCGGCTTTTATAGCAGTCTAATAAAGATTACATTTGTATTCTTATTCATTCTAAAAAAGTAACAATTTCGCCGCAACGGAGAAGCAATGACTGCGATAGCAATAAATTGGAATGTAACGCGAAGAACGGAAAGCAGCTCGAAATTGCCAGCGCGTCGCTCGAGACCAAAGGACGCACGAAAAGAACGCACACAGGACGAGCGCGAACTATCATGCGTCACAGCTCGACACTGGGAGCGCACTGCTCAAACATAACGCAGGGCGCACGAATCGAATGAACAGGAACACACAGGACGAGTGCGAACTAACTGTCCCACTTGTTACTTATTTCTGTTTGAACAGCGCGCTCCTTTCGTAAATGCGGCCGCTGCAGCGAACGAAGCGACCTTCGTACGCTCTGTGACTTCAGCGCGGACGTCGCGGGGGAAGCACAAGACATACAACCCCCAGCTCCCCCCCCCCCACCCCGCCAGCCGCCCCCTTCTTTCCTCGAGATAAGCGCACGAAGGCGACCACGCCCTGTTGGTCAAAGTGCAACGGCGTTCGCAGGAACGGGGCGACGATCTTTCAAGCGCGCCACGCGTGCACATCGCGCCATCTATGTGGTAACTAAGAAAGCATGCTGACGTAAGTAGTGTATATAAATAGCTCGCCGTTAGCAGGCTGAAAGAGGGTGCTGTTGGTGGCCTAACCGTGTAACGCCGCGCGCTGGATTCTGCGCGTCGGAAAGTATTTCTGAATTATTTTTCTTTGTGGCTTTGATATATATATATATATATATATATATATATATATATATATATATATATATATATATATATATATGTGTGTGTGTGTGTGTGTGTGTGTGTGTTAAGCGGTTTATTGGACGGGACTCGGCGACAATTCGCTATGGCGACAGTCAAGGCCAAAGCACGGGCTCCGAGAGCGAGCGGCGTTTATAAGAGGACGACCCACTAGGAGCCGCTGGAGAAATTAACCGTTAAACAGTACCAATTGCTTCGCCACAATTACTCCGGGTACGAAAAGGGAGCCGTCCGGCGACCTAACAGCTCGTCACTATGAGTGGGTCATAGTAGGCCTTGAGGCGCTCCACGTTGACTATGTCGCGCCCTCGACGGCGCATGTCCGAAGCTGGTTCAATGGGTTCGATCAAGTAGTTGACCGGGGACGTGCGCTCGACGACCCGGTATGGGCCTTCGTATTTCGGCAGCAGTTTTGAAGAGAGGCCACTTGCAGTGATAGGGACCGAGAGCCATACGAGCGCTCCAGGGAGGAACGTGGGCTCAGAAGTGGTGGTGCCATCGCGAACGCTCTTCTGCAGCTCTTGTTCCTGCGTCGTAAATGTCTTGGCAAGCTCGCGACACTGTTCAGCAAGCCTGGCTGTGTCAGAAATAGGCGCACACTCAGATGGATCCGGCTTGTATGGAAGTATCGTGTCGATGGTGTGCGACGGGTGCCTTCCGTACAGTAAGAAGAAGGGTGAAAAACCAGTAGTGCTCTGAGGGACGGTATTATTGGCGTAGGTGACGAAGGGCAGAATGGCATCCCAATTGGTGTGATCGGCGGCGACGTACATTGACAGCATGTCGCCGAGCGTGCGGTTAAAGCGTTCGGTTAGGCCATTCGTCTGCGGGTGGTAAGCAGTAGTTTTGCGGTGAACAGCATGGCACTCTTTCAGAATGGCTTTCACGACTTCCGATAAGAAGACACGGCCTCGATCGCTGAGAAGCTCTTGGGGTGGACCGTGGTGACGCAGTATGAATCTGTGTAGTAGGAAGGAGGCAACATCGCGCGCTGTAGCCGCTGGGAGGGCGGCGGTTTCGGCGTATCGCGTTAGATGGTCAACAGCGACGGTGGCCCAGCGGTTACCAGCCGAAGTCAGAGGAAGTGGTCCATACAAATCGATGCCCACCCGCCCAAACGGACGGTTAGGGCAAGGTAATGGTTGTAGACCTGCTGGCGACACGTGCGTTGCAGGTTTTCGGTGTTGGCAATCGAGGCAGGAGCGAACAAACTTCTGCACGTAGCGGTACATCCCACGCCAGAAGTATCGTTGCCGAATGCGGTGGTAAGTTTTGGATACCCCAGAGTGCGCGCATTGCGAGTCAGAGTGGAAGGCCTTGCATATTTCAGAACGCAGACTGCGGGGTATCACTAGTAGCCACTGGCGGCCGTCGGCGTTGTAAGTGCGTCGGTGCAGGAGGTCGTCACGAACGGCGAAATGGTGGGCTTGACGACGCAACGCGTGAGTGGATGGTGTTGCCGACCGATCAGTGAGCAAGTCGATCAGCGAGGTGATCCATTTATCCTTGCGCTGTTCGGTAGCGATGGTGTGAACCTTGATTGAAGCAACAGCCATGTGAGATACTGAGCAGGGGGCATTGTCGTGAGGCAAGGGAGAGCGCGAGAGGGCGTCGGCGTCAGCATGCTGGTGTCCGTTGCGGTGCAGCACGCGGATGTCGTAGTCCTGCAGGCGAAGTGCCCAGCGGGAGAGGCGGCCTGAGGGATCCTTCAATGACGACAGCCAGCATAGTGCATGATGGTCGGTGACGACATCAAATGGGCGACCATACAAATAAGGTCGAAACTTTGTAAGTGCCCATATGATCGCCAGGCACTCTTTTTCCGTGAATGAGTAATTGGTCTCGGCTCTGGTAAGCGTACGGCTTGCGTACGCCACGACATATTCGGGGAACCCTGGTTTGCGCTGCGCAAGGACAGCGCCGAGGCCTACACCTCCGTTGGGGCCGTAGGATCGTAGTGCCGTAGTATGGGAGGAGACGTCAACAAACGACGAAGCTTTGCGAACGCGTCGTCACACTCGGACGACCACGAATTTAGGGGTCCGTTACTTCCAAGGAGCTTCGTCAGCGGCGATATGATGGTGGCAAAGTTTCGTATGAAGCGTCGAAAGTACGAACACAGTCCTACGAAACTGCGCAGTTCTTTTACGGACGTAGGTTTGGAAATTCGGCCATGGCCCGAAGCTTGGCCGGATCGGGAAGGATTCCGTCCTTGGACACGACGTAACCGAGGATTGTCAGCTGCCGTGCTGCAAATCGGCACTTCTTCAGATTCAGTTGGAGGCCGGCGTTGCGCAAACGCGTCAAAACATGCCGCAGACGTTGGAGATGCGTGGAGAAGTCCGGAGCGAAAACCACGACGTCGTCCAGGTAACACACGCACGTGTGCCATTTCAAGTTGCGCAGAACGGCGTCCATCATGCGCTCGAAGGTCGCGGGCGCATTACACAGACCAAACGGCATGACGTTGAACTCGTACAAGCCGTCGGACGTGACAAAGGCTGTCTTCGGTCGAGCGTCATCCGCCATGGGTACTTGCCAGTACCCCGAGCGCAAATCAAGAGATGAAAAGAATTCGGCTCCTTGCAGGCTGTCAATCGCGTCGTTGATTCGCGGCAGCGGATAAACATCCTTGCGAGTGATCTTGTTGAGCCGTCGGTAGTCCACACAGAACCGAACGGAACCGTCCTTCTTCGCAACGAGAACAACGGGAGACGCCCATGGGCTGTCCGAGGGCCGAATAACGTCGCGTCGAAGCATATCGTCGACTTGCTCATTAATGACCCGCAGTTCTGCGGGAGACAAGCGATATGGACGTTTCCGCAGTGGTGGTTGGGCGCCGGTGTCGATGCGATGCGTAACAGCGGAAGTGCGGCCGAGAGAAGTTTGCCCGACATCGAAAGAAGAACGAAATTCTTCCAGCAGGCACAGAAGTTGGGAACGCTGGACCGATGTGAGGTCGTCAGCAATAGAGGACCTAAACACATCAACAGGTGACGAATCGGACGCGGAAACAGCACTGAGCGTACCGGAACTGGGACAGTGCGTACATTGCGTACTGTCCCAGTTCGTACTGGTACATTGCGAGTCATCGGGTGCGCACATAACCTGTGCGTCTTCGAGGGGTTCCACTCTGCCAAGACATTCCCCTCGCACCAACGTACAATTTATGGAGATGGGTTGTTAACAACAATAGCGGCGCTGCCCTGAGTGACTTGGACGGTCGCGAAAGGTACCAGCAAGCCTCTCCTTGTGCAAACGTGGTCAGATGGCGAAATGAGTGCAATGGTGTCGGAGAGACCGGCGCAGTCGACTGACACAGCTGTCGACCAGTTTGGAGGCACTTTGGTATCGTCTTTGACGAGGATCTTGCTCAATACCGATGAAGTGTCTGCCGGCGTCAGATCTCAGAACGGGGAGAGTTCGATTTCGGCTTGTGCGCAATGAATTACGGCGTCGTGGCGGGAGAGAAAATCCCATCCCAGGATGACGTCGTAAGAGCATGCAGCAATTATAATGAACTCGACGTCGTACAGAACGTCCTGAATGACGACGCGAGCTGTGCATATTGCTGTAGGATGAATACTCTGGGAGCTGGCTGTACGGAGAGGCATCCCAGAAAGTGGCGTCCTCACTTTTCGTAGTAATCGGCTCAATTTTTGGTCCATAACGGATACGGCGGCTCCAGTGTCTACAAGAACAGATGCGGGAACACCGTCGACAAACACATCTATCACGTTCGATGGGCTTCGCTGAGGGCTTTCGCAGTTCGATAGCGTCGCAGCCCTTGCCTCCTGGACTGCGACGACTAGTTTTCCTGGTCGCGTGCGACCAGACGTGGGCGCATCGGTGACAGTGAGCGACGTCGGGGAGACGGAGAGCGCCGAGTAGATGGAGCTTGGCGTGACGTCGGCGACAGAGGCGTAGGTGGGGCGTAAAATGCGCGGTTTGACTGGCTGGTGACGGGCGACACGACTTGAGGCCTGGACGCGATTGCAATAACGCGCCACGTGGCCGGCGTAACCGCATGCGAAGCATATGGGGCGGTTGTCAGGTGTGCGCCATCGGTTTGCTGGAGCAGGACGTGATTGACGGGATGGCGACTGATATGACTGCATCGTGGGCTGCAGTCGTGGCCTCTGCATGACGTCGGCGTAGGTAGCCGGCACAGCCGCTTCGAAGGACTGATGTCTAGCGGCGGCTTCGGCGTAACTGTGTGGGGCTGCCGTAGGTATTACTGGGGACGTCCTGGCGACAACTTGGGCGTAACTGAGTGGTGCAGGAGCCGGATGGTGCTGGTGGTACTCAGGCATGACCTCCGCGATTTCCTGCTCAATCGCTCGACGGAGGGGAGGGAGAAGAGCGGTTGACGGCTGTTGAACATACTGAGGTTGAGCAAAGTCCAGCAGAGAGAACTGGCGCGCAGTTTCCTCGCGCACGAAAGACTTCACCTCTGCCAGCAAGGCGGAGTGGTCGGATATGGTCGACAAGCCAGCGAGCTCGGCGTCGCGGGATGGAGAGCGACGGGTCATCGACCGCTGCCGGCGCAGCTCCTCGTAGCTCTGGCAGAGCGTGATGACCTCGGCGACTGTGCTGGGGTTTTTGGCGAGCAGCATCGTGAAGGCATCGTCGTCGATGCCTTTCATAATGTGCCTCATCTTGTCAGATTCCGACATGGTGGCGTCGGCTTTCTTACACAAATCGAGGATGTCTTCAATGTAGCTGGTAAAGATTTCGCCGGCCTGCTGAGCTCGTTCTCGCAAACGCTGTTCGGCCTGGAGCTTACGAACGGCAGGGCGGCCAAACACGTTGATGATGGCGGTCTTGAAGTCTGACCACGTCGTAAAATCGGATGCGTGGTTGTTGTACCACAGGCCGGCCACACCCGCGAGGTAGAAAACAAAGTTGGTCAATTTTTCTGCCTCGTCCCATTTATTGGAGACACTCACGCGTTCATAGATCGCGAGCCAGTCCTCCATGTCGGTCCCATCTGCGCCAGTGAAGACTGGGGGGTCGGGGATACGAGGGACACCGGGACATGAGGTCGGTGTAGACGGAGGCGTCTGCTGGGCGGCGTCTTGAGGCATGGTAGCTGGTAGGGTACGGAATCGAAGCTCCAGAGGCATCGAATGGGAGCACAGCACTCTCCACCAATTTGTTAAGCGGTTTATTGGGCGGGACTCGGCGAGAATTCGCTATGGCGACAGTCAAGGCCAAAGCACGGGCTCCGAGAGGGAGCGGCGTTTATAAGAGGACGACCCACTAGGAGCCGCTGGAGAACGCAACTGTTAATCAGTACCAATTGCTTCGCCACAATATATATATATATATATATATATATATATATATATATATATATATATATATATATATATATATATATATATATATATATATATATATAACTGGTGAGCCGTTTAAAGCTTCCAACCCATTACAAAGGGCTGAGCCACAATTCTTCATCGTCATCAGTCGTCACGTAAACAAAGTGCACATAATGCCTTACATATGTGCAGCTGGAACCTCGCTTCTGCGCACAATGACGAATCATGGCGTTGTAGGTGCTTCCCAATTTCACAAATATTGTGATTTATGGCGTAGAGGGTACATTGCTAGTGTGCTTGTATTAGTAGCCCCAAGAGAGTTTACAATGGGTTCTAGAAATGCCGCTCTTCCAGCTTTCGCTGTGACTGTGCTGCGCTTTCCGCGCAGGCCTGACATTTTATATATATATATATATATATATATATATATATATATATATATATATATATATATATATTGTCACGTGGTCGTGACGTCGACGAACACAGCAGTCGGCGTTTGTAGGATGAAACTGTTTATTTGGCCGAACTTGTGGCCGGAAAATGAGAACTAGAACTACAGCAATGCACGCTGTACAATGATAGCGGCGAACAGGGCGTCGTCCGTCGATCAACTGACTAGCGATCAAGCGCGTCGGCTTTTATACAGGCGCTATCGAACTTTCCAGCAATATCGCTGGTGGCAGCGTTATCTCTAGACAAAACTGGAACATTCGCGTGCGGGGCGCAATCTTAACAAACCGATCTACTACAATCGCGACGCTTCTAGAACACTACTTCGCGGACAGCGTCGAGCGTTGATAACCGTCCCTGCCGGTCAAACCCGAATACATCAAAACAAGACAAGAAGTGGGCGTGGCATTGCCCCCCTCTGAAAAAGCATCGTCCCGATGCTTATGAAAGAACATAGAAGAGAAAAAAAACAAAACAAAACAAGTGCATACACAAATAAATTACAATAACGAAGGAAAAAATAGAGTCCCCAGGCTCGCTAACGCGCAAAAAACGGCTTAAGGCGCACGACATGGACGACTTCAGGTCGCGCACGGCGCCGCTGAGAGTTCGTAATGCCGTCAGGGGCAACCTCATAGTCGAGTGCGCCGAGGCGTCGAAGTACCCTGTACGGTCCGAAGTATCGTCGAAGAAGCTTCTCACTAAGTCCTCGTCGGCGTATTGGCGTCCATACCCATACACGGTCACCGGGTTGGTATTCCATGTGGCGTCGTCGAAGGTTGTAGCGGCGGCTGTCAGTCGTCTGCTGGTTCTTTATCCGTAGGCGGGCGAGCTGTCGTGCTTCTTCGGCGCGCTGTAGGTAGGTGGTCACGTCGATGTTTTCCTCGTCGGTCACGTTTGGTAGCATGGCGTCGAGCGTCGTTGCCGGGCTCCGTCCGTAGACCAACTTGTATGGCGTCATCTGCGTCGTTTCCTGTACGGCCGTGTTGTACGCGAAGGTCACGTACGGAAGGATGGCGTCCCACGTCTTGTGTTCGACGTCGACGTACATGGCCAGCATGTCGGCGATGGTCTTATTTAGACGCTCGGTGAGGCCGTTGGTCTGTGGGTGGTACGCGGTGGTGCGGCGATGGCTTGTGTGGCTGTATTCCAAGATCGCCTGAGTTAGGTCAGCCGTGAACGCCGTACCTCTGTCGGTGATGAGAACCTCTGGGGCGCCATGTCGAAGGACGATGCTCTCAACGAAGAACTTGGCTACCTCAGCGGCACTGCCTTTGGGCAGGGCTTTTGTTTCGGCGTAGCGGGTGAGGTAGTCGGTAGCCACGACGATCCATTATTTCCGCAAGTCGACGTTGGGAACGGCCCCAGGAGGTCCATCCCGATCTGCTGGAATGGTCGCCGAGGAGGCTCGATCGGCTGAAGGAAGCCTGCTGGTCTTGTGGGCGGTGTCTTCCGTCCGCTGACAGTCTCGGCACGTCCTTACGTAGCGAGTGACGTCGGCGGCAAGGCGCGGCCAGTAGTACTTTTCGTGTACTCGTGCGAACGTTCGGGAAAGTCCGAGGTGTCCAGCCGTCGGGTCGTCGTGCAGGGCATGCAAAATTTCTGGTCGCAGTCCCGAAGGTACAACGATAAGGTAGCTGGCTCGGGCCGGAGAGAAGTTCTTCTTTACGAGGACGTTGTTTTTCAAAGGAAAATGATGCCAATCCTCGCCTGAATACTTTTGGGACAACGATGGTCCTGCCCTCCAGGTATTCCACTAGACCCTTCAGTTCAGGGTCGGCTCGCTGTCGTTCGGCGAAGTCTTCGGTACTTATGGCTCCCAAGAAGCTGTCATCATCCTGGTCGTCGGGCGTTGGTGGGTCGACGGGGGCACGAGACAAGCAGTCGGCGTCGGAGTGTTTCCTTCCGGACTTGTACACGACAGTAATGTCAAATTCTTGAAGTCTCAGGCTCCACCGTGCGAGGCGACCTGAAGGGTCCTTCAAGTTAGCTAGCCAACACAAGGCGTGATGGTCGCTCACAACTTTGAAGGGCCTGCCGTAGAGATAGGGGCGAAACTTTGACGTAGCCCAGATGATGGCGAGGCACTCCTTTTCTGTTGTGGAATAGTTGACCTCTGCTTTAGACAGCGACCGGCTAGCATAACTGATAACCCTTTCCAGTCCGCCCGCCCGCTGCACAAGGACGGCGCCGAGTCCTATGCTGCTTGCATCGGTGTGAATCTCCGTATCGGCGTATTCGTCGAAATGCGCAAGTATCGGAGGTGTCCTGCAGGCGTCGTTTCAGTTCATGAAATGCTTCGACTTGCGCTGTTTGCCACCTGAATTCGACGTCGGTCTTCGTGAGCTGCGTTAGTGGCTCGGCGATCCGTGAAAAGTCTTTGACAAAGCGTCTGTAATAGGCGCACAAGCCGAGAAATCGGCGCACGGCCTTCTTGTCGGTGGGTGGCGGGAAAGCGGCGATGGCAGCTGTTTTCTGCGGGTCTGGGAGCACTCCAGTCTTGCTGATCACGTGACCCAGAAACAAGAGCTCCTCGTACGCGAAGCGGCACTTTTCTGGCTTCAGGGTGAGCCCGGAGTTCTTGATTGCTTGAAGTACGGATTGAAGTCGCTGGAGGTGTTCGTCGAAGTTCGAGGAATACACAACGACGTCGTCCAAGTTAAAAACAAGGCAAGTCTGCCACTTCAAGCCAGCTAATACAGTATCCATGACTCGTTGGAAAGTCGCAGGTGCCGAGCAAAGACCGAAGGGCATGACCTTGAACTCGAACAGGCCGTCCGGCGTTATAAAGGCGGTCTTTTCTCGGTCTCTCTCGTCGACTTCAATTTGCCAGTAGCCGGTCTTGAGGTCCATCGACGAAAAGTAATTCGCGTTGTGGAGTCGATCCAGGGTGTCGTCTATCCGTGGGAGAGGGTATACGTCCTTCTTTGTGATTTTGTTCAGGCGACGATAATCGACGCAGAAACGTAGGGTCCCATCCTTCTTCTTCACTAACACCACGGGAGACGCCCACGGGCTGTTGGACGGCTGGATGATGTCGTCGCGTAGCATTTCATCGACTTGTTTCTTAACGGCCTCCCGTTCCCGCGTCGAAACCCGGTAGGGACTCTGACGGAGTGGTCGAGCATTTTCTTCTGTTATGATGCGGTGCTTAGCAAGGGGCGTTTGTCGGACCCGCGACGACGACGAGAAACAGTCCCTGTATTCCTGCAGAAGGCGTCGAAGCTGTTGCTGTTGGCGAGCGGGAAGACTTGGGTTTACGTCGAAGGGTGGCTCAGGGATCGTCGTCGTAGCTTCGTCAGAATCTGAAAAGGCAAACGCATCGCTGACGGCCAAGATTTCTTCGATGTATGCAATCGTCGTGCCCCTGCTCAGGTGTCTGTATTCCTGGCTGAAATTCGTTAGCATCACGCTTCCTTTCCCTTCATACAGCCGAGCAATGCCTCTTGCGACGCAAATGTCACGGTCTAGCAGCAAACCCTGATCGCTCTCGATGACACCTTCGATGCATTCAGCCGTTTCGGTGCCGACGGGAATTATGATGCTGGATCTAGGAGGAATGGTGACTTGATCCTCGAGCACGTTCAGGGCATGTTGACATGGGTTCGTATCCGGTGGTGTCGCTTTCTCCGACGATAGGGTTATCGACTTGGTTCTTAAGTCTATGACGGCGCCGTGGTCACTTAGGAAGTCCATTCCAAGTATCACATCCCTGGAGCAGTTTTGTAGGACTACAAAGCTCGCAGGATAAGTCCGGTTGTTGATAGTGACTCTCGCCGTGCAGACACCAATCGGCGTTATTAGATGGCCTCCAGCGGTACGGATCTCGGGGCCTTCCCAAGCAGTCCTAACTTTCTTCAACTTTGCTGCGAACGGCCCACTGATGACGGAATAGTCGGCTCCAGTATCGACAAGAGCGGTGACGTTGTGGCCGTCGATCAGAACGTCGAGGTCGCTAGTCCGCCGTCTTGCGTTGCGGTTACGTCGCGGCGTCGGGTCACGGCTACGTCGGTTTGCACCGCAGCTTCCGCGTTGCGTCGTCAGGTCTGCTTCCGGTCGCAAAGTTTCGTCTTCGGGACGTCGACATCGTTCGGCGTGCGGCGGGGGCTCGGAACTTCGTCGCGGTGTCGTCGTCGACGGCGGAGGATCTTCAGCATTTCGTCGTTCAGCAACCGCACCTCCATCGGTTGCTGCCCTTAGTTTTCCGGATACGGGCTAGGCGACCGGCCCCGGTTTGGGCCAGTGTACTGCCGGCGGTGCGGTGACATGTAGCGGCCGGGCGACGGTGAGCGGGAAGGTCGTCGTTCTTGCCACTGTGTACCTGTGAGGTAGTCGTCGATGTCGCGAGGCCGTTCGCCTGGCTGCGGGCGCGGCGCGTTGACGGGGAATCCGCGTAGCCCCATCTGACGGTACTGGCAGCGGCGGTACGTGTGGCCGGCCTCCCCGCAGTGGTAGCAGAGCGGGCGGTTGTCAGGGGCACGCCAGACATCGGTCTTCCTCGGGGTGTAGCGCTGGCCGACAGGTGGGCGGTAGGGCGTCGGTGGCGGCGGCGGCGTCTGGCCGACAGCTGGACGGTAGGGCGTCACTGGCGGCGTCTGGCGACGGTACTGCGGCGGTGTGTCGTCTTGGCGTGGGCGTGGAGGAGGAGCATGACGGCGGGCTGCAGCAGCATAGCTCATAGCTTGCGGCTGCGGCTCTGCTAGCTGGGGCGCACCGAGTGAATGCTGGATCTCCTGGCGCACGACGTCGGCGATGGAATCCACTTGAGGTTGCGACGAAGGTAGAATTTTTCGCAGCTCCTCTTGCACGATTGCTCGAATCGTCTCACGCAGGTCGGCGGATCCTAGTGCTTGAACGTCGGCGTAGCTTGTGGTCGAGAAGCTGCGGTTGTATTGCCGTGTTCGCATCTCAAGCGTTTTCTCGATTGTTGTTGCTTCGGAGACAAATTCTTCGATGGTATTCGGCGGATTCCTCATAAGTCCAGCGAAGAGCTGTTCCTTTACTCCTCGCATGAGGAAGCGGACTTTCTTGTCCTCGGGCATGACAGGGTCAGCGTGGCGAAATAGCCGGGTCATTTCCTCTGCAAAGATGGCCACACTTTCATTTGGAAGTTGGACCCGTGTCTCCAGCAAGGCTGCGGCCCTTTCCTTTCGGACGACGCTTGTGAACGTCTCCAGGAAAGCGCTGCGAAAGGCGTCCCAGGTTCGAAGAGTGGACTCCCGATTCTCGAACCAGGTCCTTGCTGCATCTTCCAGGTAAAAGTAGACGTGGCGCAGCTTGTCCTCGGAGTCCCAGTTGTTGAACGCTGAGACCCTTTCGAAGGTCTCGAGCCAGGTTTCCGGGTCTTCGAATGACGACCCGCGGAAAGTTGGCGGCTCCTTGGGCTGCCGGAGAAGTATCGGCGCAGGCTGCACGGGGTCGGTCATCGTCGCTGCGGTCGGTGTTGGGACCTGGGGCTGCCTGGTGTTTTCGGGAAGGAGCCCGTACTCTGGCTGCAGTCCCTTCTGCCTGCGGCTTGTTCGACGATCCGGGTTTCCTTTGCCGTCGTCCTCCTCGCGGCTTGGGCTTGGGTCAGCGCTTCGCGGGGGCGTCCGGATCATGGAAGAAGCAGCACCTCCACCAGATGTCACGTGGTCGTGACGTCGACGAACACAGCAGTCGGCGTTTGTAGGATGAAACTGTTTATTTGGCCGAACTTGTGGCCGGAAAATGAGAACTAGAACTACAGCAATGCACGCTGTACAATGATAGCGGCGAACAGGGCGTCGTCCGTCGATCAACTGACTAGCGATCAAGCGCGTCGGCTTTTATACAGGCGCTATCGAACTTTCCAGCAATATCGCTGGTGGCAGGGTTATCTATAGACAAAACTGGAACATTCGCGTGCGGGGCGCAATCTTAACAAACCGATCCACTACAATCGCGACGCTTCTAGAACACTACTTCGCGGACAGCGTCGAGCGTTGATAACCGTCCCTGCCGGTCAAACCCGAATACATCAAAACAAGACAAGAAGTGGGCGTGGCAATATATATATGGACATATACATATACGGTGCATGACGGCGGCGACGGTGACGGCGACGGAAAAAACCAGCCGAGACTGTCCATATAATTGCTGCCGCAATAAAAGACAGGGCGTGCAAACGCGGACACAAGAAAGAAGTCAGGACACCAAAAACGCCGACTAACAACTGATTAGATGCACAACGGCGGAAAAGAAAAAAGGCACGAAAACTTATCTGCGCATGCCCTTTCAATAGGCGAACATAATGCATGGGCATGCGCAGATAAGTTTCCGTGCCTTCTTTCTTTTCCGCCGCTGTGCATCTATTCAGTTGTTAGTCGGTGTTTGTGGTGTCCTGACTTCTTTCTTGCGTCCGCGTTTGCACTCGTGTCTTTTTAGAATGAATACTTACCAACTAGCTCAGCTCTCTGTTATTCTAATGTATTCTTAATGATTCAGCCTGCTACATACAAGCGCTGCTCGACACCTGAAAAATGCATTAACGAAAGTTACGTATGCTATTCTCATCATTGCATCGTAAAGGGCACTTCGTTTCGATAGTACTGACGTATGTGCTCTAACGTTAGTGCTGACGTCACATCACACCATAAGTTACCCTTTAAACGCCATTGTGGTTGACGTGCCTAGTAAGCCCACGGTGCGTACACAACTACTACACTTAGAAAAACACGTCGATCAACCTTGTAACGCTTGGCTCAAAATCATAAAATACAACATAGAACTCCTCGCTGAATGCTTCTCATATGGCCGATTCCCACAAGGAGTGGGATATGCCAATTTCTTTCTGATTTAATTTTTTGATGTGTATCGGTTTCTTTTTGATGTCTGTCGTTTACGCCACCGACGGCGACGCCGCTCAACTCAGAAACGGAAGCCTAAGAGCTGCGCTCTAAAAAAAATCTGCTGGTTCACCAGCGAAGCTGACATGAGCGGCCCCGGTGTTAAGCAGTGGGTTAGAATAACAGAGAGCTGAGCTAGTTGGTAAATATTCATTCTAAAAAGACAGGGCATGCAAAAACGGACGCAGTGGGTTAATCCCAACGGTGTATTGAAGCCAGTGATTGGTATGGTGTGAATGGCGAAATAGTCCGGCTTTTGAGGATGACGTCGAAGAGCTTGACGTATATCACACACGTCACATGATCATTGTTCGAGGAGCGCCATCTGCTGCACGGACCGGCGTTGCCTGTCGTCGCGGTGTACCTTGATGTTTTCGAGCAGCTCGATAAAGCTGTCCCAGTGCACTTTGGAGCCAGGCAAAGTTAGAAGTGCCGTTGCCTTGCCGAGTTGCCTTGTCACTGCGAACACCTCCTTCTTGCGTTCCTGGCAGTAATGGACCGTGTTTGGGGCTCCACGCATATATACGGTGATTCAAGAGAAGGGAAATAGGCACCTAATTTCTGCAGCCCATTAGGGAGCACGGCGCAGTGCCTTAAAGGGGGGGGGGGGGGATCAGGGAAAAAAGAGTAGAAGGAGGAGAAAGACGAAGGGATCAGTGCGCAGCAGGCGCGGTAGGTGTAGCGACGCTGCCGAGGCTGTAGCTGGTGTTCGCCGCAGCCGAGATGGTCGGGGGCCCTCCGGGGGCCGTCTCGAAGGGGAGGGGGGCGACTCTACTCGCCCCTGGAAGCACCGGTCCGCGCGCCGATCGCCTGAAGGCAGGTGGCTTGCAGTGGATGCTCCTCGGGTAGGTCCCGTGCCACTGCCTGCAGAGTGGCCAGTAGGGTCGCGATGAGGGTGACCCTGGGATCTTCTGCAGGCGTGGTAAATGGGTCAGCAGGCTCGTCCACCGTGGCGGAGGTCGCTGCTGGCAGGAGGGATCGGCGCAGCGCAGGAGTAGGGCGCTGCCGGCCGCGGTCCGTGGTGTTGTTCTCGAGCAGGGAGGTTTTGACGGCAGCAGCGTAAGAGCGTACCTCACGGGTCTCCTCGCGTACTGCCACCGTTACCGCCCGTCTCGAGAGTGGCATAGATGAGGTAGCCAGCAACGTGGCCACTCGTCCCTCCTCCTGCCAGCGAAGGCAGGTGGGATTGGTAGCTTCATGCGCTCCACCACAGTTGATGCAGCGGGGCTTACAGCTCTCGGCCTCTGGGTGGCGGCGGCCGCAGGGAAGGCACTCACCGATGCGCAGGGATGCCTCAACAACGTGTGCGAAACGGCCGCACTTCCGGCACTGGCTCAGTCGCGGTCGAACGCGCCGCGCGCGCAACCGCAGGCCATGAAGCACGGCAAGCTCCGGTGGGAGCGGCTTGGCGAAGCGTAACTTCGCCGTCGCTCCCTCCCTCGTCGCCGAGAGCACGGGAACGGCCGAGGTGATGCCCGCGAGCAGCTCAGCGTCCGTAATGTCGCCGTCCACGCCGTACACGTAGCCGGTGCTGGCGCGACGATCCGCAGGCTCCCTGGCAGTGACGGGAACGCCGCCGAGCTCCCTGATGGTAAGGAGCTCCGACACACACGCCACCGTCGACGCGTCCGCGGCCACGATACTCAACGGTGGTTGACACGCACCGCCAACACACCGGGCCGCTTCGCGAGCGCCGACGCGAGTATCAGGCGTGGCGATCTGACGAACGAACCTCCAGGAGCCGAGGGACGGTAGAAGACTGTCCCTACAACAGCAGGGTCGGTCGCGACAGCTGCTGCCTCGAGTGCCCTTGCTCTCCGCTGCGCTGCCTTGGAGACGACGGTGACGAAGTCGTCCTCGGCTGGCGGGGGGCATGGCCACGGGCGCGGCACGGCGACCGTGGTGTTGAGTGGCCTCGGAGCTGTCCGGGGCTCAGCTGCAGAAGGCACGAACTAGCGCGGCCGCCACCGGCGCTTGGGGCGTGTCTTCCGCTTGTTTTTCTTCTTCTTTCCTGCGGGAGCCGCAGGGGGCGCAACCACGCTGTCGGTGGAGGCCGCATGTGCGAGGAGGGCTGCAGGGGCTGTGGTTGATATACTGGACAAGGGTGTCAATGCAGGCTAGTTGGTATTTCATTGCAGGTTTTTGGGTGTAGCGCCGCGTACGAATTGGTAAGAAAGAAGATGACAGGAAAGAGGCGCACTCGCAACTGAACTTTATTTTGCGTCGATTGCAAATATAAAGCTATGAAAGCACCACGTGTTACCTCTAACACTGCCATATAGTAAAACCAGATAAAACCAGATAAAATGGCCTACCGCACTAATCATCGAGATAGTCTATTTCACATGAAAATAGGTCAAGAGACGGCTTGCTGATGCATCTGCTGCCCAACTTGTTGATGACATATGCTTCAAATAACTCACGCTCTTCTTTTCTTCTATATCTTTTAAGTACTCGCGTCTTTTCCAGCTCAGGTGCGCAGTGGGCTGACGCGCACTGTTTTTTGCAATGAAGTGCCAAGTTGCTTCCCGTACCACTCTTTAACGTGCCCTTATGTTCCCTTAGACGTTCGTTGAGGCACCGCCCCGTTTGACCGACGTACACCAGTCCGCACGTCAGGGGGATCTCGTACACGACGTTCCTTTGGCATTCGACGAAGGACGTGACGTGTTTCTTGGTGCAAGTCGGCGTCCTGTGTTCACGAGAATGGCTCCGAGCTTGTTTGGAGCGCTGAAGAAAACACGAACACCCACGCGTCCCGCGTTCTTTTTGATGCGATGTGAGACGCCGTGAATATAAGGGATTACCGCAGTCTTTGGGCGTGTCTCCTGTACTTTGTCTTTTTCTGCAGCATCGGTACGTTTCTTCCACAAAAGCATTGTCGCCAATTCACATAGCATGTGAGAGGGAAACCCGGCAGCATTCAACCTCTCCGTTTGGGTAACATAGCTGTCCTGGATCTTGTGGTGGCAAGATCGCTGCAATGCGTTCCTCAATGCTGATACCGCGATGCCCCGCTTGACTAGCTTGGAATGGCCAGAGGTAAACGGGAGCAAGGCCTTCTTGGAGCGGGGAGAGTGCGCCCAACAGACGTGTTCTCTTGCGAATGTGAGTTCTAAGTCCAGGAATCTCAAACGTTGCTGAGTTGGCAGCTCCATAGTCAGGGTTAGGCCGTCGAGGGTTGCCTCAAATAGATGAAGAAGCTGCTTTGAGCGAGCTTCAATGGAATTTTCCTCCGCCTGGAAAAGCACCAGATAGTCGTCCACGTATCGAAATACGCGTACAACAGTGAAATCGCCAAGTTTTTTCTGCAATTGCCGATCGAAATGTGCCATTAGCAAGTCGCTTAGCACGGGCGCCAGGCAACAACCAATGCAGATTCCTTGCTTCTGCCGGTATAGAGACCCTTCGAACTCCACTATCGGAGACAACAGGTAGGTCCTCAGGAGCTCAAGAAATCCTTCGACGCTCATGCCACACTCATTTTGAAAGCGAACCGCTCCGTGATTGTCGATCGCTTCGTCAACGACCTTCATGAGCATGTCCTGGGGCATAGAGTAGTATAGGTCCTTGACGTCAAACGACACACCACTAACTCCTGAAGGAACCAAACCGCTTAGAAATTCTGAAACCTCAGTGGGGCTTCTCACCAAGTAGGGGTCGTCCAAACACAGCAAGTTAAGGTAACGCTGCAGATGGCGGCCCAGGTGACGTTGCCACGTGCCACGCTCGGAAATTATCACCCTAAAGGGGGTCTCGTCCTTGTGCGTCTTCGCCGAGAAAAAAGTTCTCAGGCTAAGGCCTACTTCTTTGCCAATTGACGCCGCTAGCTTTTTGACACCCAATTCGTCACACAGCCTTACAGCATGCTTCTTCGTCTTGGCCAGAACTTCGTCGCTTTTTTGAAAGTGTTGCTGCACTGCGAGCTCCGCTCTGTGGGCATAGGCGTCTTTCGTAGCGACCACGAAACCTCCTTCCTTATCGGATAGGAGCAACCTCAAATCTTCCTTGCGGAGCGCGTTGACAATCTTTCGAGTGCTCACCTGAGGCTTTGTCACGAGCGTGGTGGGAAATCCTTCAACGGTCACGCGTATGCACTTGTCAATATCTTCGGGGCTTGCCTAGGAAGCTGCAGTCCTGACCATCGCCAACAATTGAGTCTTATCAGCGGACGGGGCGGCGCAAAATTTTGGTCCCATCAGCAGGACACCCTCCACATCCTGAGGAATAACAGGAGGTGGCGAACCAAGCAGTGTCACGTTCCGAGCTTGGGGCGTGGAGCGCGTCTTTCTTGGAAGTCTCGCCAACATGCTATTCCAGATAAAGTCAGCCGAGCATGTCGCCTCTCGTAGTTCGTTGTGAAACCGGCGCTGGTGGCAGCCAGGAGGTGAAACGCGGGCACAGGCAACAAGCAGGGCGTCCTTTAGTAGCCTCACCTGTCTCCAAGCTTCATCACGCAGGATTCGAGCCACCCGAATACCGTGAGCTTGCGAAAGAGGGAACGGCCCGACAGAAAAGGCGGCTTCCGGAGGGAGACAAGCCTGCCTGATGGAGAACGCCAGCAGGCGAGCCCTACATGTGGCGGCAGCTAGTTCACGGGTGCAGAAGTTCGTGTCCTGGAGAGCAGGACTTAGAAAAGGGCCTGCCGAACGGGCAATATACTGGACAAGGGTGTCAATTTTGCAATCGACGCAAAATAAAGTTCAGTTGCGAGTGCGCCTCTTTCCTGTCATCTTCTTTTTTACCAATTCGTACGCGGCGCTACACCCAAAAACCTGCTGTGGTTGAACTCGCTGTATCGTCCCGCACGGAAGGGGAACCGGCGGGTGCTGCTGCAGTTGTTGTTGTGGTACCAGCTGCTCCTTGTGCGCTTGCCTGCTTCCGTGGGTATTCTGCGGCGTCCTCGTCGCGTCCCCGCTGACGCGAGGCCGCGGTAATGTCCATCTCGTCCCCGTCGGAAGCCGAGGGAAGGGGGACCAGTGCTGATTCCTCGGGACCGACCGCAGCTGGAACGGCAGTCACCGCATTATCGGGGACAGCTGGTGGTGCTTGCTTGACCTTTTCTTGCAGCCAGCCACCAATGGCTGTCACCGCCTATTGCTCGAGCAGCTGCTGTTGGCGCTGCTGCTCCTCGAGTGCCTCGCCAGCGAGTCGCTCGCAATGCCATTGCTCCATTTTGCGTTCGTACTGCGCGTTGAGGCGCGCATTGCTGAGAATAAGACCTTCCTCAGATTTCTTGACTGCCTGCCCTAAGCATTCATCATCCGTCAGGCTCGTCGTCCACTTGAGCTTCAGTGAATATTCTATTATCTCGTAATAGTCTCCGGTGTTCTGCGCAGCCGGGTGGGCACTCATGGTAGTAGGGGACTCTCGTTCGAGGCGGCCAAGCGGTGGTACATGTCTTGCACAAGTCTGTTCGCCTCGGCTGTCCAAACGGCTCTCCGAGTCTGGCCGCCCGAGTCTGGCCCGCTCGACTGGTCACTCCGCGCATGGACGGCATGTTTCAATAAAGCCCATCACTCACGAAGTCACCGCTCTCTAGCTGTTGACGAGCGGGTGGTACGGAATGTGACCCTTTTCCACGACGTTGAACCAGATCACTTTCATGGCCATCTACAAGATGTGGGCCGGTTCCACGCCTCTACGGTATGAGCACCTTATCTCACTGGTGGCTTTTGGGAACGGTGCGGCATTTGAACTTGTGATTTTCCTCTGATGGCCAATGTATATCTGCGGAAACGACAACTACTCCGCGTATTTGTCGCAGAACTTACTAAATTCCACCATAACCCGCGCGCCATCATTAAGCAAGTTTGCCACACTGGTTGAAAATGAACAGATTGCTTGACAAGCAGCATCACTCTCAAAGTAGAAGTGCCAAATTGATTTTTTTACTTATAACGCGCATATACTTTTCTTAGCGCACAAACGCAATCATTCTATTCTTATTATTTTCGTTTCTTCTGGCTTATTTATGCATCCACAAAATGACTAAAAATTATCTCACACACGCATCTTGTTGGCATTGAATGTATATTTTTACTTTTCATTTGTCATTTTGAATATACACTGGTATTTTCACAGTTGTAGCTATGACTTAACTTATGATTGTATTTTATTGTTGAACTGCCAATATTTTTGACTGTAATCATCGCATATTAGCACCAACTTTTCCTGCTATTGTATCTGACGAGATTGTCAGTAATCCTAAATAAATAAATAAACCACTTTTCTTTTTAATTTCTACTCAATTTCGGCAGAATACACAGGGACACGAGAACCTGTCGTTCTCCGGGAGCGATGGCTATGCGTGCCGCCGACGAGACGAGTCCACGGCTGCGTCATCGAACACTGCCGTGTGGCTCACTGCGTGCGTGCCCAGGCAGCACACAACGTAGGGCCGATATTGGTTTTACGGCGGCTATGCGAGGCCCAATCTCGGCCCAATGGTGCCGGCAGCAAGCCATTATTGGCTGCGCCGTTGAATTTGGCCGGCAATGTTGGGCCAGCTTTGCCGCCCTTCATTGAATATTTAGGGCATTCACCGGCAATATTGGGCCTCGTTTGCCGCCGTCCCACCGATGTCGGCTGAGCCAATGGCTTTCATCGGCAAATATAGGGCCAGTCTTGCCTTTCGTCAGCCTATGTCGGCTGAGGCGTTAGCTTTCACCGGCAAATATTGGAGCACTTTTGCAGCGCTTAAGCCGACGTTCGCTGAGCCTTTCACTTTCAGCGGCTAATATTGGGCCCATTTTGCCGTCCTTCAGACAGTGTAGAGCTCAGTGACAGTTTTTCCAGGAATAGCCGAGCCTTTTTGCCGCCCGGCTCCGCTCAACCTGATAATTAAGATCTGATCGAGATAAGCATTACCAAAATACATTCATTCTATGTATCAATCAGACGTCAGGCGCGCTTCGTACGCGTTTCATTGCCGGAACATCGCGCCTGCGCGCTTCTGAGTAGTTTCTTTCATATGCCTTTTCTTGCTAAAGACAGGCTACAACTGTAGTGCAATATAGCATTAGGCGCTTGAATGTTTGTAGCCTAAGCTGCAGATAGCCGCTACATGGATTGGTGTACTAGCACAAATAACACAGTTCAAATAAAGTATCGTGCTAATACCCCACGTACGATTCGGGGCGCGAGGTATCGCCGACTGAATAGCTTGCATTCTCTTATTAGTTTCTGCTATGACAATAACTAAGTACTGACAAACACGTGTTTGCCACGTGTTTGTCAGTTCTTATTTGCACTTCGTCGAAGTCCTTACTGTGCCATACTATCTTTCTCTAGTAAAAATATCGCTCAACGATTGCTTCCCAAGTGCATTCAGAAGCAGTCGCATTAGAGTTATTTAATATGGCACGTGAAACACGATAAAAATGCGGCTCCAACGCGGTGTACGCGAAGTTTTCATGTAGTGACACGTTGCAACAAGTGATGCATTGAAAAATCGACGAACGCCTTGTTCAAACGGCGTGCCCATAGACGACATGCTGGGGGGAACGTACACTATTGTTGTAGGCTGAGCCGTGCTTTCAAGAAAGGAGAATTTGCATTTTTTTCGTCTTCTTCAACCTCTAGCTCCCCCCCCCCCGCTTCCTCTCGTTCAGCGTCATTGTCGCGAAACTCGCTTGACCAGGCAGGATAGGGCAGACGCCCCGACGGAGCAGGTTTTTTTCACTCTGGCCAGCAGAATTCTTCAAGAAGTGCGGTGTGTGGACATGTGTGGTGAAAAGTCAAAATCGTGCGCGAGACGGATACGCGGCAGGATCCCGGCATTGTTTTTGGCAGAGATCACCGCAGCGAGCAACCAGTGGCCCCGTGCTTCCATATTGGATTCGCTCGCCTCATATAAGGCCACGTGTTGACTACTGTTACGTGTCATCAGATCTTTGTTTTCTTCTCATCGCGCATTTTCTATTTACCGTGGTTTTTTGTATATTCTGATATGGTGCGCTTTCATTTTTTATTCGCTCGTGCTTTTAGCGATCCAACGGACACACGTGAGTGGTTTTTACGCATGATTCCTTTCTGTTACAATCTTACCTTTAGATTAGGAGTGCGTGCGTGTCTACCTTGTTTAGATGTAGATTTCTTGGGATCTTGTGGTACCGCTCGCAATGTTTCGCGTCGCGTGCAGCAGTTTATCCATCTTTTTGACCCGTAAGTTATCAATGAATAATTTGCAATTTCCGCCTAAAGGATAAGGCTAATTTGATTGCCAGTGATGTGTTGCGGATGCGTAACGTTTCCTAACCAATCCCACCTTATGCTTTGGTGAATTTAATAAACATCGGGGGGGGGGGGATGCTCTTCTGCTAGTAATTAGCTGACGCGTATACATACTCTTCTAGTCTAGTTGCCACTCCTAATGTCGCTTTTTCGCCAGGCCGCCTAACATTATTTTCTTCGGGTCAGTCTTTAATCCTACTTCAACGCTCCTTTCGTCTACATCTCCAGAATTTTTTTCGTGATTCGGCACCGTCATTGCTGAGAAGCGCAATATCATCCGCAAAACGCAAGTAGCTAAGATATTCTTCGTTAATCCTTGAACCTCGCCCCACCTATGATTCTTCACCTGACTCCATTCTCGATCAGGATTGTCCTGCTTTTCTTGAGGAATACGGTGGGTGTGGCATCGTTTTAGATGTTGGCTACGGTATCTACAGATGTTTACGTATTCCTTTATGGCTTAATTATTTCGGAACTGCTGGCGTGTGTTCATATCTGTGAATAAATTTGTGTTTACCACCTTACAAATGTGTTGCTCCTTCATTTGCCAGACGCACGCGTAGTTGGTGCAGGAGGCCTTTTCATCATTTTAGTTCTGTTGGAGACAATATTGACTTTTTCTGTCGACCTTGCACGGTTCCACATATTTGAGGGTCTTAATTGCGCACTAAGACCTCAGTGGATCAGTCGTTGTAATAAAGACGTATTTTTCGAATATGGCGCCAATGGTAGTCGATGAATGCCGTTGGGCCCCGAATAGCCTATTTTAGCATTGCTGACTTATAGCACAGTAACCACAGTAATACCGAACTGCCGTGGTCGGCGCGCAGCCGTTTTACTTTATAACACCTGTATCAGCGTTTCTGTTCAAGTTACTGTACGCATCGAGCAACTACCGCCGGCCTCCCCATATAAACTAGCTACGTGCAGACCACGACGGCACAGTACTACCGTACTTAACGCACCGTAATCCACAACTGCTAAAACACTATAATAACGGGTGCTAACGGTCATGCCGGCGGCTACCCGAAATCGGCGGTGCCAACACCACGCCAGCATAGGCTAGCTTACATAGGCCCAATGACGGCTTGCCATCATCGGCTGAATAACGGTAGGCCCGTCTCGAACCGACGCTGGCTAGCCCACATCGGCCCAACGCCGGCTAGCCGACGTCGGGCCGATGCGGGTGAAAGTAGCGCGAGCGTGATTCGCCGACGTGGGGCCCATATTGCTGCCGTCATTTCCCGACGTTGGGCCGGCATTGGTCCAATGGCGGCGTGCTGCCTGGGTGGCAAACAAGCACTGTACCGGATCGTCAGGATCCGTAACTACGGCCGTGGCTTCGATCTCGTCTTTGTTAATCGGCTCGTCTGTACGGACGGTGTGTTATACTCGTGTCTTATCATGTCGGTACTACGGGCTGTCGACGAGATAGAGTAGCCAGGCTTTGATGATACATTTCTTGACAAGGCCCCGCTTATACGTAGGCTTTGCGAGGAAACGGCGCTTGATATCTACCTCGATTGCTACGTCGTCGGCGATGTTGCACCGCCGACATTTCAGGGGGCAGACATTTCAGAACCTTCGCAACTTGTCCCTTGATTGCATATTGTCTGTTGCCGTGGGTTAATCGCAGAATGCACATGAATGGCAGAAGAGGGGTCACTAGTTGTTGTTCCTCGACGACGTTGAGCCTAGGCAAACGTGAAGGCATTGGTGGGTAAACGTATCCGTCCACAGGGCTTAAATTTGGCAGACTAACTTTGAATAATGATTCCGCGCATGCTCCACAAACCCGAAACTGACCAACGTCGGGAGCAACTGAGAGCGTCAGTACCTCCACGGCATTGCTCCGTTGTTGTTGAGATCGGATCTCGTCGATTCTAGCTAGGTTGTTGTCGAACCACAGGTGGTCGCAGACGTTGCAGTTCCGCTCGAGGAACTTCCGCGCAAGTGGTGATTCGCCCTCGCGAACACGTTTGCGCCATTGACACGTTGACGCTGCTCTGCCCGCACCGCCACCTCTTCCAAGCACCAGCCCGCCATAGCGCGCATGCTTGGGTACGACGTAGAGAGAAGGACGCCACTGACGGCGCAGCCAATGGAGAAGTTTCTGTCAATATCGGACAGACGGGTTGCCGTTTCGCCTAGGCATGTACAGCTTATCTGTCAAACAATTTGAAATCTGCGACGTCAGCATCCGAGATTTTGGCGGGAAAGTTAAAAGTGAAACTTTTGTCATTGATTTTGTCATCTCTTCATAAACCTATGGTGGTGATATTAACGACGCTAGTGTATTGAGGGCATCATTTACCTAACCTATTGTTTAACACTTGTGTACCTTTTTTTATTGGCATGATGAGATATTAGGAAGACATTGGAAAAAATATTGCGAATAAACGGGACAAGAAAGAAAGCGTGGGCTGGCACTGATTACCAACGTGTGTATTGCAAGCACAGTTATGCAAACTTTTCGTAGAAGGGAAAATGGGAATGAAAACGAGCGCGTGAGGCATAACCGACCGAGTCAGGCCGCTGTGCACTTTAAGGCAAAAGGGTCTGTGGTTTGTCCCTTTGGGGACTAATGAAGCGGCCACAACCATTAATCCGTTTAAGGGCTAACGGCACCGGGTCTAACAGTTAGTCCCCATGCAGCTAACTGTTAGTCCCCGCAGGTCACCTCAATGAATGAACATTTAGTTCTGACATTTATACTTTGCACGGCAACTGTTAGTCCCCACAGAGCAGCTCGGTGGACTGAAAGTTAATCCTCACATTTACACCCTACCGGGTACCCAATAGTCCCCACAGTTGCACTTCTCCGGACCAATGGTCGGTCCACTCAAATACTCCATCCGGATGGATGTTTTATACCCAGTTCAAATGATCCGTTAATCCCCACGAATGGTTTTCTACAGTCACTCCCTGCAAGGCCTCATACTTTTCTCACGTGCTTTTTTCCCGCGGTGACGAACAAATGCCGCGAAAGAGAACACGCTAAAAATATTTAGTCATGCATGTATCACTGCTTTCGCAGTCAACGCGACCATGTCGGACAAAAGTGAGAGAATGAAACGTTTAAATATCTCTCTACACATATGAGGTTTCTGCTTTCTTTCATTGAATTCACTGTAAGATATCCAATACAGGTCCAGCCACGTTGCCATATCTCGCACAGTTCTTTTTGTGAAACTGCTATGACTGACATTCTGCACGTTGCGCAGAGCATTCTGCACGTTGCGGACAAAGGCTGCATCCTGCAAACACACAAAGAATGCAGATAGTCGATCGTGAGAGAGAGGATATGGCAAATACGTGCAAGGTGAAATAAAAACACACGCCTGAATAATGGCATGCAAATAATTTCACGTAATGTCGTACATCATCAAATACGCATTTCGAGCCACATAGCGCCACAGCCCTATTGCAAAAAAAAAAACAGCACCGTTCCAGTACCCGCAGAGTCATGCCAGTGTGTTTTTTGGCACTAGATTGCACTGGGAACACTGGCTACGCTCGGATTCACTGGGACTCCGGTGAACGCACTGGGAAAGAGCTGGGTCGCACTGGTAGGGGCACTGGCGTTGCCGCTGTGACGCTGGCGCTCACTGGGAAGCGCTGGAGACGCTGGAATTTTCACTGGCGTGCGCTGGCAGATACTGGAGCCTGTACTGTTTCTGCCAATGCCGGGCGCTGCTTTCAGTACTCGTTAATTCAGTACAGTCGTTAATCCTCGCGGAGCACGTAGCAGCAGTGAATGCACATTTTGTGCATGTCGTGCATATATATCAGTTTTGCATCCGTGGTGTGTTGCAATAATGACTCCATATTGTAATGTTTGTAAGTCTGGAGCCGTCGGTCTGAACATACAGAGCAAATCGTTACATCTCCGTGCAGTTGACAAAAAGTCAATGAGCTCTAACTTCGCCACCTCTCCCGACGGAGGCCAGAAAAACAGCCGTCGTTAGACATCGCCACACCAGAAACGCATCTCGAACAATTCTTGCACATCCACTTACTTCAGCTATACGTTAGGCAACAGTTAAAAACTTTCCGAGGACAAAATGCAGAAACGTCAACCATCGCTACTCATCTCCGCCGAGATCGGTCCTACCCAGTGCGACTCCCAGCGAGCGTTAGGCCTAACGCACCGGCCGGGTCCGTCTACATGCCACCGGCGCATCTTGCTTTAATTAGACGCAATTCCGACGTGTAAGAATGACTGTAATGTACACTCTGGACATGTGTTAGCCTAAATTAACCATTTTTTTTTTCTTGTGTATGGTGTCTGCACAAGGATTGATGACCATCGATGCGATGCGCTTTCAGCAACGGAGGTAGGCTCACCGAAAGCAGCCGGCCGCACTCGCAGGTACTTCTCTGACTGATACGTCACAACACATACCTGTCAACTGGTACGCGTTAGTGGACTAAAACACCGGCATACATTTTCAGCGAATTGTATTTGTTTTTGCTGAGCGGTTTTATAATTGTAGTGATCGATAGAACTGCAAATCAGAATACAGGCACGCCCGCCCCGCAGTAATATCGTCGCTCGCACGACAAAACTACGCTGTATAAATTCATGTACGCGCGTGTTTTTCGAGCGAGTCATCATAAAGCTTCTGTACACGTTGATCATTACCAAGAGCGAGAGACGGCTATTAAAAATCGGCAGTAACAGCCGTCAAACTGTGACCTGCTACTCGATCCATTTGATATGTTTCGGAGTTAAGGCGGCAATTCTTAAAGAAACTGAGAGCTCTTCCCAATTTGGGCATTTCATTGATTGCCGGCAACCAGGGGCGTAGCCAGAAATTTATTCCGGGGGGGAGGGGGGGGAGGGGGTTTCAACCATACTTTATGCATGTTCGTGCGTGCGTTTGTATGTGTGCGTGTATATATACGCAAGCAAAATTGAAAAATTTCGGGAGGGGGTTGAACCCCCCCAACCCCCCCTTGGCTACGCCCCTGCCGGCAACCCCTTGTTTTTGCTTAAAACAGAAGCAAGCTTGATTTGGAAAGGAAGATGGCGTCTTCCTTCAGTATGCGACATCAAAATATGAAACGAAACGCTGTGTTACTGTATTGACTAGCTCTTTTTCAGCAAGGGGACCATGTTTCAGCGTGGCGCAGTGGTAGAGTACTCGGTTTGGGATCGAGAGGTGGCGAGTTCGAGTTCTCGTAGTGGAGTTCTTTTTCGTACGTCGTTTTTTATAGCACTAATGCTTTCTGTATCACTTTCCTCACTAACAATTTTATGTGGGGCAGGTAGGCACCGCTGTTTTAACGCTGTGGAGCGATTTTGCGCTTGAGCACCCAGCGCCTCCCCGTAAAACGCCGCTCCAGCGGCCCAGTACCCAGCACGACACTGGGCCCAATATCCGGCATGGCACTGGACGCTGGTACACAATGACACTGGGTATTGCAATAGGGAGCTCAAGTACGGCAGCCGCAGCCATCACGCCGAGGCGCCGCCAACGAGTCGGCGAGTTTTCTGCGAGCGGCGTTGTACAGCTCCAGCAAACCCGTGAGCCACCGCTGCCGCCAGCGAACTTGCAGAAAACGAGCGAGCAACGAGGAAGCCGACGGTAATGGCCACCGATTTCCACAAAGTTCCTCGAGCGAGCGGCAGTACAGCGAGCGAATGCGCCGCCATCATCACGAACGGCGCCCAGCTGCTTGCGAGCGAGCGACGGGGAAGCCGACGGTAATGGCGTCAAATTTCCACTATCTTCCTCGAGCGAGCTGCCGTCCAGCGAGCAAACGCGGTGCCGCCGCCACGAACGGCGGTGAGCTGCTTACGAGCGAGCGACGGGGAGGCTGACTACCGTCAGGCGACCAATGGTGACCAATTTCCACAGTTCCGAAGCACAGCTAAAGTCGGCTAGCTAAAGCCCACCGCCAGCCTATGCCGGTGTACTTCAAGCACGCTACGTACAACGAAGCTCGTTGCCGGCCACAGCAGCGCGTTTCGAACGAGTCGAAGCGCAGCGGAGAGGCCTCTGCCCAGTATCGCGAGCCACCAGCTCATCACCGTGGCGAACATTCGATGAGCCGGCGTCCGGGCGGCCGGCGGCCATTTTCCCGGCGTTCACAAAGCACAGGCGAGCTGACGCCCAAACCGGCCTTCGCTTTGCATTTCGTACGCGCGATATACAACGCAATTGAGCCCGTTGCCGGCAAGCGCAGTGCCTTTCGCGAGCTCAAGGCCAACTCTGAAGGCGGCGTGAAACGGAAAATCGAATGGCTGCAGGAGCACGGCCGGACTCATAGGAGGTTTTTTACGGCCTTGGTACTGGTCGCATGCGGCGACGTAGTGGGTGACAAAGTGATAAAGAGTAATTAGCGGGTCAGTAAAATCGACGCTGTACACGGTCGCACGTTCGAGACACACCAAGGTGAGCGGCAGTGGGGGCGTCATGGAGCAGGCTGATAACGCTCGCACGTAGGTGGGAAAGTACCACAAGCAGCATTTCGCATTCATTTGCGTGGACATTGTGACGGTGCAGTGCGCTGTCCTTAAGCACGAGCAGTCGAGTAGACGGATTGGGCTCCGTAAAACTGAGCTTCTCCATGATGTCACAAAAGACGGGGTCTCAGCGCTGTTCATCAAAGAGGTCGCTGAAAGCAGAGACACAGAGAGAGTACACATGATGGCGCTTCATCCAAGGCCTCAGGAGGGTGCGCTGAATTGCGGGACAAGCAGTTAGCATCATGGTATAAGCGGCCAGATTAGTAAGACATCGAGCAGTTCAATTATTGGAGCCGTAGTGCCGTGTGACCAAGACAACCAGTGGCATTTTCCAAAGACGAGAGCCAGCAGAATGTGTATTGATCGGCTGTGAAATGTCGACCATGTAAGTAGGGCCGACGTTTGCCTCCCGCGCAAACGAGAGCAAGGCACTCCATTTCGGCGATTGAGCAGTTTTGCTCGGCTATGGAAAGGAGACGTCTGGCATAGGCGATAACACGGGCGCACCCGATTTGATGCTGAATCAAAACAGCACCAATTCCGTTGCCGCTGGCACCTCCTTGATCTGAAGTGGGGGCCGGGCAGGCAGATGAGGTGGAATGTCATTTTGTGCTGTGTATGCCATGGGAAAAAAATTCGGGGGGACGGGGGACCCGGTGTCGTGTTCCAGGGCTTCCGGGTATGAAGACGCCGACAGTACTCAAACATGCTTTATTCGCATGCCAGCAACATAGCGATAACCAAGAGTGCCGGAGGGAAAGTGCCCCCGCCCAACCGCGCGCCAAGCGCTTTTATTCACATCGTGGGCGAGGGTGTTGCGATATGGGCCGCGTGACAGAGTATCGCACAAGCACACGTGTACAGATATGCGACATCCCCCCACACTTATTTGGATCCCCAAGCATTGTCCAAAAAGTTCACGGCACAAAGCGATCAGGTGGGCGACGCTGTCTCTGCGGGTAGCGACGTTCGCTAGGATCGTTTGAAGTGTCCGCCGGTTCACTTTGTGCGGTGGGCGAGCTGTCGACGTCATGTGATGAGTCGCAGGCCGGGACCTGTGCGGGGACTTCTTGCTGCCTTTCACTGAAGGGTAGTTCGAACTCCGTGGCGATGCCGGTGTTATCGTTGCGGATGTGATTTTGGTGACGCACCCACTGGAACACACCACGCGGAGTCACTACACTTAACCGATATGACACTGGTCCCGTACGGGCAAGAACTGTTGCACACAGCCACTTTGGTCCCGATCGGAAATTGCGCACACGAACGGCATCACCAACAGCGATGACGTTGTCACGACGCGGGTGACGCCTTGTCTGGTCGAACTGGCGCTGACGCACTCTGTTCTCGACCGCTGGTCGTATGAGGTCTAGTCTGGTCCGCAGGCGTCTCCCCAGGAGCAAAGTGGAAGGGGCCTCCCCTGTCGTAGCATGAGGCGTATTACGATACGTCAGAAGGAAGTCGGCTAACTCCTCACTGGCGCTCCTCGGACTGCTCTTGCGGAGCGCTGACTTCAAAGTCTGAACAAAACGTTCAGCCAGTCCGTTGCTACTTGGGTGATACGGTGCGGTTCTTACGTGCCCAATGCCCCTGTGCTTGAGGTAGGCTTGGAACTCTGCAGAAATGAACTGGCTTCCGTTGTCGGACACGAGTGTTTCTGGAAATCCAAATCTGCAGAAAAGTTCATGAATGCAAGCAATGGTTGCCTCTGATGTAGTGGTTGTCATGGGACATACTTCTGGCCACTTGGAATGGGCGCCGACTACTACTAAGTAGGATATACCTTTTATTGGACCTGCAAAGTCCATGTGTAGGCGTTGCCAAGGACGCGTCGGCCAGGACCATGGATGGAGCGGCGCTTTCACTGGCAAACTGCGTGTCTCTGCGCATGCGTGACAAGAGCCGACACATCTCTCTATGTCCTGATCGATATGTGGCCACCACACATAGCTTCTTGCAAGCTCTTTGGTGCGCACCACTCCCGGATGCCCCTCATGTAATTCATCTAGGACAAATTTACGGAATTTTTCTCGTACCACCACACGCATTCCCAGCATGACACAACCTTGATATAAAGAAAGCTCTAGTTTCCTGCAGAAAAAAGGTTTCAGGTTCGCAGATACGTTAGCAGGCCAGCCTGACAAGATGTACTGCACTACTTGACGGAACACTGGATCCCGTGCAGTTTCCTCTGCGATCTGTTTACTGCAGACGGGCATGCTGTCTAAACGCAAAACCAGAAAATTTTCTGTTGCCCCGTCTGTTCCCGGTTGCTGGATTGGAATGCGCGATAAGCAATCAGCGTCCACGTTCTGCGCTGAAGGGCGATACTGCAAAGAAAAAGAATATGCAGAAAGCGTGACTGCCCAGCGTTGCAGTCTGGCAGCTGCGATGGCAGGAATGCCTGTTTTGGGGCCAAAGGTCGTCTCAAGTGGCTTGTGATCCGTGAGCAACACAAACTTCCGTCCGTAAACGTAGTAATGGAACTTCTTGTCTCCAAAAACAAGCGCTAATGCTTCTTTCTCCAATTGACTGTAACCTTGTTCAGCTTTTGTTAACGTTCGTGAAGCATAGGCTATTGGATGAACTTGGCCTTGAAAAACGTGTGACAAAACTGCGCCTATTCCGTAGGAAGAAGCATCGCATGACAACTGCAATGGCAAACTGGGATCATAGTGAATCAGAATAGGCTTTGACGACAGCAGTTTTTTTACTTGCGCAAACGCACTTTGACAAGCGGCGTTCCATTGCCAAGGTTCGTCCTTACTCAAGCGCTTGTTCAAAGGAAAGAGTATGGATGAGAGATTCGGAACAAACTTTCCATAGTAATTTATGAGTCCTAACACTGACTGCAGCTGCTGTTTGTCTGTTGGAGCTGGTGCATTTGCAATTGCGACCAACTTTTCATCCGTCGGGCGAACACCGTCTTTTGTGATGACGTGACCCAAGTACTGCAGTTCATTGCGAAAAAAATCGCATTTCGAAGGTTTGACGCGAAATCCGCGTTCTGATAGCCGCTTCAGCACAGCTTCCAGGTTGAGCAAGTGTTCTGCTTCTGTGTGGGCCGTGATCAGTATGTCATCGAGATAACAAGTTACGCCGTTTAGTCCTTTCAGCGCATTAGCCATAATACGCTGAAATATTGCGGGAGCCGATGAAATGCCAAACGGTAGGCGGTTGACCAGAAACAGACCCTTGTGCGTATTCAGCGTAAGGTATTCTTTGGATTCGTCGTCCATTTCGACCTGCTGATACGCTCTACTTAGGTCAATCTTTGAAAAATGCTGTCCGCCTGCCAGCGCGGCAAATAGCTCGTCCGCTTTCGGTAGCGGATACATTTCGATGCCCAGTATCGGGTTTAGCGTGACTTTGTAATCACCGCACAGTCTGACTGAACCATCGCGTTTAACAACTGGTACGACCGGCGTTGCGTACGGGCTTGTGGTCACGGGTGTAATAATCCCTAGCTCTTGCAGCTTCGACAATTCCTGCTCGACAGCAGTTTTTAGAGCGAAAGGCACGCTTCTTGCTTTGAAAAATCTTGGCTTCGCGTCACCCCTTAAGAAAAGAGTAGCCTTTTCTCCCTTTACTGTGCCGAGTTCGTCCTTGAACAGGTCCTGATAGCGGTTTAGCAAGGAGTCTAGTTTAGGCGATCTCTCAGAGCCATTTGTGTTTCCCACCTGCATGTGGTGAAGACCTTGTATTTGCGTCCAGTCCAGCTTGAGGTGGTGTAGCCAACTGCGCCCCAGCAGCGGCTGGCCGTCCTGGCGGAGCACGTACAAAGGCAACTGTTGGCGCTGCGCGTTGTACTGGACTGCAACAAATGCTACTCCGCAGGGCTTCACGGGTTCATTTGTATAGGTTCTCAAGGTGAGACTTGTCCTGCGCAAATGAGCTCTGGGAAAAAGAGAACGGAACTGTGAGACAGACATAACGGATACAGCAGCCCCTGTATCGAGTTCCATATTCACTGGTACGCCGTCAATAGCGACCTCGACCATGATTGGTTTTTGTCTTGCGTCTGCAGCAGGTTTTACACTCTTCAAATTGGTGCGTGGCAGTGACAAGGTACTAACATGCCATTTATTTTTAATTTTCGATACTTTTAGCTCTTTGCTCCGGCAAGCACTCTTGATGTGGCTCTTTTTGTTGCAATGAAAACATTTGGCATTCTCATACGGACAAGAGCTGGCGGTGTGTTTCACCGATCCGCAGCGATAACAAGAGGTAGAAGCTTCCCCAGTGCTTTTAACTTTGTGCACTTGAAATTCCTGCTGTGCTGTTGAGCGCGTAGCAGATGCGCTTTGAATCGCAGCTTCAATGGCTATCGCACGATCAACTGCTGTCTGAAACTTTAACTGATAGTCTTCTGCAAATAAACTTCGTTGTATGTCAGCCCGAAGCAAACCACAAACAAATCTGTCCCTTAACGCTTGATCAAGAAAGGTACCGAACTCACAAGTTTGCGCGAGTCTACGCAGCTCTGCGGCATACTGAGTAATAGTCTCTTGCGGCAGTTGTGAGCGGCGATGAAATGTGGCTCTTTCGCCGATAATGGACAGTTTAGGAACAAAGTGGTTTCGCAGTAAGCTCAGAAGTTCTTCAAAAGACTTCTTCGCGGGAGTCTCAGGAGACGTTAACGACTTCAACAATGCGTATGTCTTCGGTCCTACTAGGCTTATCAAGGTATCAGCCTTCTGGTCCTCAGAGACTTTGTTAGCACGCAAAAATGCTTGGAGGCGTTCTTCATAACTAGCCCAATTTGCTGAAGATTCATCGAAGGGTTCTACTTGCCCCAAGTGCGCCGACATCGTTTCGCTGACTTGTCTTCTTGCGGCAGTCCACCAGGGTCCCAAGAACTTCGTCGCCAAGAACTATGTCGTGTTCCAGGGCTTCCGGGTATGAAGACGCCGACAGTACTCAAACATGCTTTATTCGCATGCCAGCAACATAGCGATAACCAAGAGTGCCGGAGGAAAAGTGCCCCCGGCCCACCGCGCGCCAAGCGCTTTTATTCACATCGTGGGCGAGGGTGTTGCGATATGGGCCGCGTGACAGAGTATCGCACAAGCACACGTGTACAGATATGCGACACCCGGCGTGCCATGCCCTTGCTACGCCACTGGCGCGTACGCCAGAGGAGTGGACAAGATGGCCCAACATGGTTAGTTGCTGTCGTCCGAAGTGACACGTTGACGAGTTAACTTGCAGGCAGGCATTGCGAAAAGCATAAAGGTTGGAGAAAAGACAGTCTAGGTTCGTTTCAAAAGTCGGAGAAAAAACTATACCGTCGTCAAGGTAACGCATGCGAATTGGCCACTTGAACCCGCGCACGAGGGTCCATAATCATCTCTAAGGTGGCCGGAGCATTGCATAACCCGAAGGGTAAGACCTTAAACTGGCAAAGACCGTCCAGGGTCACGGAAGCGGTCTTGTCGTGGTCGGTGTTGTAGAAAGCCAGTATCCCGATTGAAGGTCGATCGAGGAAAAAGATTTAGTGCCGTGAAGGCAATGCAGGGCGTCGTCAATCTGTGGTAGCGGGTAGAGGTCTTCTTTAGTGATCTTGTACAGATGTCGGTAGTCTACGCAGAATCGCCGGCTCCCTATTAGAAATTTATCCACCATGTGGAATGGTGGATTCCGCCATCCACCATTAAAGTGGATTATGGTGCTGGAAGTTGGTGGCACATGGTGTATGCTGGATGCTGGCGTATTATGGATGCTGGAGAATAACGGAGCGCAATACTACTCTACAGCGTCGGGATCATCGTGCCTACCTGTCACACGTAAATAATTGTATAGAAGGCGATGTAGAAAGCATTAGTACAAAAAAGAAAAAAAGAAGCCGTATGCAAAAAAGAAACATTCGCCACCGGCAGTCGAACGTGCGACCTTCGGTTCCCGAGCCGAGTACTTTACCACTACGCCACGCTGGCACTTGCTTGGCGTCCTGCAAAATAACTAGTCAACATACTAATAAACCGTTTGGCTTCAGCTTTGTATGTCTCATACTGGAGACAGACGCGATCTTCAAATCCTACTAAAATTTGCATAGTTATTAAACGCAAACAAACTGCTGCCGGTAACGAATGGCACGTCGATAATGGCAACAGCGCTAACTTTCTTTTAGAATTCACAACGTAACTAAAACAATGTCAAGTGGAATGAGGAGCAAGTATAGTTAACCGGATGTTACTGCGAAGTTTAATAGCCGTTTCTTGCTTTTAAATGCGAATGCATTTCCTAGTCGGGCTATGTCAGGCATCCGGCGTTGTTCGCGGCGCCCTCTCCCATAGCAACAGCTGCGGGCGCGCGCGCTTATCCTCGCCCCTAGCAACCGGAGCATGTGGTGCGAGAGAGTGTAGGAGAGGGTAGGTGCAGTGCTTCGCCGCTCCTTCTCTCGCCGTTCGCTCTCTCTCCTCCCTGCGCCCCACTCTCCCGTCCGCTTGCGCCTCACTCTTGACCGTTCGCTGGCTGGGCGCCTCTCAAGAACATCCGGAAATGTGTGCTCGAGACGCCGCTGTAATACGCCAACGCCGAGCCGAGAACGCTGGCGCCCCACCCTCCCGTCCGCTCGCGCCTCGCTCTCGACCGTTCACTGGCTGGGCGCCTCTCAAGGCGATGGCAGAAGTCGGTGAAGGCGAATGTCTGACGGCAACGGTAGCCTCTCTCGGCGCAAGATATGCATTCGCATTTCCTCACGATTCCCTTCGGAGAGGTGGGAGCATTTTTTCCAAAGGGCGACACCTGCAGAGGCTTTATGTGGACTCTAATCTCATTCGATAAATACGCGCGTACAATTGATTCAGTGTTGTGATGTTTTTTTTTCGCGCAACGTACAGCGCAGCCGTGCCAGCGCACTGATCTTACGCTGCATCATTACCTACGACTGCATAACAGCTGGGCTAAAAACGAGTGCAGTGCGCGGGAAAAATATGCCATCATATTGGTTCAGTAAGGCGTACGAATTGACAAGTCTTTCTCGCATACGTGTCAGAGAAGCGCAGGCGAGTGCGACCAGAGGCGTTTGCTGCAAGCGCGTCGCATTTATGCTCATCGCGTCTTTTGCGGACACCGTACACAAGAAAAAGTGTTTCATTTAGGTTAGCCGATGCCACAGCTGTACTGTAAAGTCATTCGTACTCATCGGAATGGTGTATCCTGAAACCCAGAGGCGCCGATAACACATAGACGGACTCGGTCGGTACGCTAAGCCTAACCTTTGGTGGCAATCATGGTGATACAATATGATGGTGGAAGTCATACTTGGTGGGGCTTATCTCGACGCAGGCCGAAGGTAAAAGTTTGTGCATTTTAGCTTCGCGTGCATTTTCACGGTTACCTTAAGTGCCGCTGAGATAAATGAGTGTGCAAGAATTGCCAGAGTTGCGTTTATAGCGTGGCGGTAATAAGCGGCGGCTGCTTTTTTTGCCCTACCCGCTATCAGGGCTCATTTACGTCTTGGCAACTGCGCGGCGATGTAACACAGTTACTGTCGCTGTTCACACCGACAGTTCTGGATATACAAACATTACAATGCAGCAGAAGATCGCGGATGTAATCCTGATAAGTATGCACGTAAAATGTAAACATTCACGGTTGCTGTGATCCACAAAACTTGCGGCGGTTATTGACGCCGCATGAATGAGAAAAGCGCGCTGGAAACCTTATTGATTGGCGTTGGCTTCTTTGAACTCTAAACATATTTTTCTGTACCTTCAACAGGAAAACATTAGAAATGACAGTGATTTCACATAATGTCACATGCACTTCCATCATGCCACCGTCATCCAGCTTGTTCACCAAGCCATCCACCAAAACATGTTTTGCTCGCCACCATCAGCCAGCATTTTCCACTTAACACCAAAATGAGCTCGCCACCACCACCACCACCATCTGCCACCATTTTTTCCACTCTTGCCATCATCAGCCATTATGACCACCACAACATCCACCACATCCACTATTTTTAGATGCGAAGTATCTTAAGGCGGAGCTCAATCCGGTGGCGGTGGTGGTGTGCGGCGTGACCACCCTTACTGCGCATGCGCATACCCTCTCCGCACACCTCCACTCCCCTCCCCCTCTCCCCTTCCCCTCTCCCCTCCCCCTTTCCACTCTTCCTCTGAAAGCGGGCTAGACATGCCGAAATTCTCTCCTGCGCATCGCCGCGATAAGCTCGAGCGCATGCGTCCCCTCCCCTTCTCCCTCCTCTCCTACGCTGCTCCCCTCTCGCCCGCCTGTCGACCGCGTTCCCCGCTCGCCCTGTGAGAATTAACGGCCAGGCTAGATGGAAGATACGACGCGCGTAGCGTCCCTCTTCGCGTTCCACGACGCGAGGTCGGTAGCATGCCCAACGAACGCCAACGGAACGCAATCGTGCAAGTGCTCCGGCTTCGCATCGCCTCATGGTCCCCTTTAGCGGGAGATGGTGTAATTTTTCCACCTTGTCTACTATTGTTTCCGCCTTATCCACCGAAAATTCCAGCATCCACCAAACCACGATTTTCAGTAGGGCTGTTGTTCTTCTACACAACAAATTTAAGTGGATCCGAACACCTACGTTTCACTCAACATTTCCAGAGAAACCCGTCACAAGCATCACCTTACACTCCAAGAATACTGATGCGCCCACAAGGCTTTCAGTTTTTCGTTTTTCCCGCGGGCAGTGCGAGAGTGGAATGCTTTACCCGAGACGGTGGTTGCGCAGCCCACTGTCAACGAATTTCATGAACTTGCTGGCCAAACCGTTCTGTCAGCTACATGATAGCGACGCTACCACCAGGATTGTACTGATCACTGTCCTCCTTTCCAGTATATTTCAAATTTGTGATCTGAAAAGGTGGAAGTCGGTATCAACATTGCGTGCTTACCTTTTTCTTTCTTTTCCGTGTTATCTTTTTTTTCAGTGTGTGCACATAGGACTGAGAATTGTGCACTCGTTACTAATGTGGGTGCATTACCGTTATTTTATACCATGACTCTTTTGTAATCCTACCTATGCAATTGTATAAATATGTGAATATATATTGTTTGTAGACACTTTTCAACCCACTCCTGTAAAAATACCTGACGGGATTGACAGTATTGCTAAATGAAATATATAAAATAAGATATCCTAACACGCCGCCTTGCTCGCAGAGGTGAAGTAATTCGTGCGCGAGAAAAGCGCGCCACTCCTCCCTGCTGGACTTTGCTCAACCTCAGTACGTTCAACAGCCGCCCACCACCCTTCTCCCTCACCTCTGTCGAACGATTCAGCAGGAAATCGCGGAGGTCATGGCTGAGTACCACCAGCACCATCCGGCTCCTGCACCACTGAGTTACGCCTAAGTTGTCGCAAGGGCCTCCCCAGTAATACCTACGGCTGCCCCACACAGTTACGCTGCTTGCTGGTACCTTTCCAAAGGCTTGCTGGTACCTTTCGCGACCGTGCAAGTCACTCAGGGCAGCACCGCTATTTTTGTTAAGAACCGATCTCCGTACAGTGTGTGGCGAAGACTTGGTACTGTTTAACAGTTGCGCTCTCCAGCGGCTTCTAGTGGGTCGTCCTCTTCTGAACGCCGCTCTCGCTCAGAGTCCGTGCTTTTGCTTTGACGGTCACTATTGCGCATTGTCGCTAAGTGCCGTACAATAAACAGCAGACGCCCTCTCGCGCTCCCCTTTGCCTGACGACAATGCCTCCTGCTCAGTATCTCACATTGCTGTTTCTTCCATCTACGTTCACACCATCGCTACCGAGCAGCGCAAGGATAAATGGATCGCCTCGCTGATAGACATGCTCACTGATCCGTCGGCAACACCAACCACTCGCGCGTTGCGTCGTCAAGCCCACCATTTCGCCCTTCGTGACGACCTACTGCACAGACGCAATCACAACGCCGACGGCCCCCAGTGGCTACTTGTGATACCACGCAGTGTGCGTTCTGAAATATGCGAGTCCTTCCACTCTGATCCGCAATGCGCGCACTCTGGGGTATCCAAAACTTACCACCGCATTCGACAACAATACTTCTGGGGGATTTCCCGCTACGTGCAGAAGTTCGTGCGCTCCTGCCTCGATTGCCAACGCCTGAAACCTTCAACGCACGTGTCACCAGTCGGCCTACAACCATTACCTTGCCCTAACCGCCGTTTGGGCGCGTGAGCATCGATTTGTATGGGCCACTTCCTCTGACGTCAGCTGGTAACCGCTGGGCCATCGTCGCTGTAGACCACCTTGCGTGATACGCCGAAACTGCCGCCCTCCCAGCGGCTACAGCGCGCGATGTTGCCTCCTTCTTGCTGCACCGATTGATGCTGCGCCATGGTCTACACCAGGAGCTGCTCAGCGATCGAGGCCGTGTCTTCTTGTCGGAAGTCGTCAAAGCCATTCTCAAAGAGTGCAACGTTGTTCACCGGAAAACTACTGCTTACCACCCGCAGATGAATGGCCTCACCGAACGCTTTAACCGCACGCTCGGCGACATGCTCTCGATGTACATCGCCGCGGATCACACAAATTGGGATGCCATTCTGCCTTTCGTCACCTACGCCTATAATACCGTCCCTCAGAGCACTACTGTTTTCTCGCCCTTTTTCTATTTGTACCGCAGGCACCCATCGCACATAATCGACACAATCCCCCATACAAGCCGAAACCGTCTGAGTGTGCGCCTATTTCTGCCACAGCCAGACCTGCTGAGGAGTGTCACGAGCTTGCCAAGACCTTTACTACGCATGACCAAGAGCGGCAGAAGAGCATTAGCTGTGACACCACCACTTCTGCGCCCACGTTCCACCCTGGAGGGCTCGTATGGCTCTCGGTCCCTACCACTGCAACTGGCCGCTCTTCCAAACTGCTGCCGAAATGCGAAGGCCCCTACCATGTCGTCGAACGCACAAACCTGGTCAACTACGTGATCAAACCCATTGAACCATCTTCGGACATGCACCGTCAAGGGCGTGACATTGCCAACGTGGAGCGCCTGAAGCCCTACCATGATCCGCTCATAGTGACAAGCTGTTAGGTCGCCAGGCGGCTTTCTTTTCGTACCTGGAGTAATTGTAGAGAAGCGTTTGACGTCTGTCATGGGTCGTCCTCTCGAGTTCCTTCTAGTTGGTCGCCCTCTTCAGTTCTTCTGTGAGAGCACGCTCGTCGTGCTCAGAGCCCGCGCTCCGTCTGGAATGTCACCGTTGTCTATCGTCGCCTAGTGCCATGCATAAACGCCTTTACAAGATTATATATATATATATATATATATATATATATATATATATATATATATATATATATATATATATATATATATATATATATATATATAGTAGTGGAGCAGATGCGTAAACGAGTATGCGCCTGTGAAAGAGGACGAAGAGCCAGTCCCCATAGGGCAAACAAATAAACAAACTACCGCGAATAGACGATGCTCTTGACTGTTTACAAGGCGCCGAGTACTTTACATCCTTGGATCTGCGTTCTGGGTATTGGCAGGTGCCAATGGCTGAGTGTGATCGCCCTAAAACAGCCTTTGTAACGCCCGATGGCCTATATGAGTTCAACGCCATGCCATTCGGGCTCTGCAATGCACCTACAACGTTTGAGCGCATGATCGGTACCATCCTTCCTCGCCACAAGTGGAAGACTTGCTTGTGTTACCTGGACTACATGGTAGTCTTCTCAGCAGATTTCCCGACACACCTTGCTCGTCTGCACGAAATTCTCACGTGCCTAACTTCTGCGGGCCTACAACTTAACACCAAGAAGTGCCACTTCGCAGCCAGTGCCATTGCGTCCCATCATCGATGATCCCTTGGCAACATACTTTACTGATCATAAAGCAATCATCTTTAAAGGGAAACGAGTCCCCAAGCTAATCGAGGGACGCCCTTGTACTTTGTAAAAGAACATCTCTTGTGTATATGTACTGCATATAGTTCATCCATCATAAAGCAATCATCTTTAAAGGGAAACCAGTCCCCGAACTCATCGAGGGACGCCCTTCTTGAACTTGGTAAAACAACATCTCTTGTGTATATATAATGTTTATAGTTCATCCAAATGTATATATACTTCATCAAAATGTATATAATGCATGCAACCGTAAATTATTAAACATTGTGTATTTATTGCGTGTATAACAACGTTGTCACGCCTATATATTGCCACGTGCGTTTCTTATTATCACTTTTGCTGTATTCGGTTTTCGCCCACAGCGACTGTCAGTAACGCTTAGCGCAAACCGCGCCTAATTTTTCGAGAAGCTTCGCGATTATTGTAGTTCGTGTTGTTAAGATTTCGCGCAAGACGCGAACACTCGAGCTTATTCTAGAGTTTGCGCCACAACCAGCGATAACGCTGGAATATTCGACGGCACGTGTATAAATGCCGACGCGCTTCACCGCTTGTCAGTTGATCGACGGTCGGCGCTCTGTTCGCCGCTATCAGTGCATACCGTGCGTACTGCTGTAACTTAACTTTTCGTTTCTCGGTCACAAGTTCGGTCAAATAAAGAGTTTCATCTTGGACACCTCACCTGTGGTCTTCGTCTGTGTCATGACCACGTGACAATATGATGGTAGAGGAATGTGTACGGAGCATTCGCGGGTTACCCGATCATCTCCGAGCAAGCTCCTCTAAGATCATTCACTTCGTGGATATGGCGGTGAATTTTTGCTTTTATTTTATTGTTCGTGGGTGCAGTTTCCTAGCCTTGTTCTCGCTCTTGTGTTTTGTTGATTTTTCAACGTCCGGCTTTAGCTGTTTGTAATCACTTTTGTACCGACCGCCAACTAATGGTCCTTTTTTGCCATTTTTTGCTGGTGTTGACGATTTCATGAAATCTGCTTTTACCGCATCTTGTAAAACCTTATCCAAATTCATAGTAATGCCGGCCGGCAGAGTCACTCGATAGCGTTTATGCTATTTTTTGGTTTTGTTGGCCTGCCTATATATTTTCTGCCTTTCCAATAAAGAAATCTGTTGATAGTCAGCGCTGTGTCCTGTATGTTCCTCGTCCCGTTGTCTGCGCTGTTTTGCCAGAAAGACAATTTCCCACATAAGAGCAGAAGGGTGCCTTTTTTTCTGGCATTCGGTCGCTGATAGAAAAAGAAAGTCGACATGTCTTAGAAAATAGGGTATTTTGATTAATACCTTCCTGGATAGGCAAGCACTTATACTGCAGCACATATATAAAGAATTGCTTGCGGGTTCTCATTCCGCTTTGATTCTATCGAGCACCAGACGTGCAAAATCTACCTATTGAAGCTATAGGATTCCGATATGCTTCTTGAAGGAATGAATCATTCAACCTACCATGTAACCGAAATAACACCGTAGTAATATTTTCTCCACCAGGAAGCTATGGAAGCTGTTCCAAGAAGGACCACTGTGGTGCTACTTACGCTGCTCTATGTCTCGTCGAGCATCAATCCCACTGCTGACGCCGCTCCTGCAAAGAAGGAAGTCAACATCATTGACTTGCTCTTCAAATTCGGGAACTTGAGGGAGCTGCGCACGGTAAGGCAAACACTAACAGAATACCTGACGTGGAACTGCTTTATATTTAAGGTTGCTTGAATATGTTGTGCCTGTCCTCGTGCCAACTTGCATTTTTTATCAAAAGAAAGGGCTGCTCCTATTTAAAGGTATGAACGTATCTGAAGTATCTAAAACGGATGGTTGGCCAAGTTGGTACGTAGCAAGCAAGGACACAGCTCAAAGGCGCACAGATACAACGCTGCCGACCGCTGATTTTGACTCGAAAGCGTTAAAGGGCTCGTTTGCAGAAATTCCTGTGTCAGCGTCACTGGTCGTGAGCGAAAAATCATCTTATCCGTGACCTAAAATTGAGAAAAATGCAAATAAAATAAATAAACATCTTAGGGTCGACTGAGAATCGAACCCAGGCCGTTTGCGTAGCAAGCAATCGTTCTGGTACAGAGTATGCTATTGCTTGAAACTGCTTCGGGAAATTGACGAGGGTAGCGATGCGGGCTTGTTGGTCTGTCATGGTTCTTGGATGTGAGCGCGAAAGACAAGGACGAAGGGAGCGCCAGTGTGTGTGTCTTCTTCCCTTAGTCCTTGTCTTTTCGCGCTCACATCCAAGAACCATGCTTCGGGAAAAAACTAATTGATTTCATGCAGTGGAGGGAGTCTCCTTAACGCGTGTAATATTGCATGGCAGAAGCGTAGAATTACGCCAGGCGCCAAAACATGTGAACTGCGCAACCAGTGGCTGTTTTAAATGCCCGCCTATTACAAAGCGCTAAGACATATTCAACCATCATCAGCTTCAAAAACATCGACGATGTGAGCAGCTGCGTAGGTTCGCGTGTTGCTATACGGACGCGTAGTGGGTCCTTCGCTGGATTGCAAAAGAAAGAATTACGACGTAGTTGGCACAGCGCAACTTGCATTAGAAATGTTAGGATTGTTTGAAACGGCCAATGTTATGCGCACAGTCCTTCGTTTCCTGCCGGCACGCTTGAGGCACTGACCGACAACCGAAGCGAGGCTAGTACATGTGAAGGCAATGCGCACGAGACACGATTGCGCTATCGCGTTCTGATCTTGAAGGCGAAGCTCAAGCGTCTTCCGAGTTTTTATTCCCCGATCAGAGTACTCTGTATGGTATGCATTAGAAGGGAAGAAGGAAACTGATGAACGTAGCATGTTCAAAAGACGTGCTCTGCCTTTACAACATGAGCTATTACTGATGTGATCGTGGCTTAAACCAATATACCGCAAAAGCACTGTCAAGGAGTACTACAAGGCGCATCAAAAAACAAAAAGCAAAACATGGAGAGAGAGAAGGAAGCAAGACAGCGAAACAGCCGCTAAAACTCTGATGCATACACCCGTTCGTCGTCGCAGTTCTGAAGCGCTGACACTTGTCTTGGAAGTGAAAGTCCTCTTCTGAGAGATTTCCCCCAACGACGTCATCTCCTTGCTTCCTTATGGCGGAGCACTTTTCGACAAAGGGGACACACTAAGGGCAGTGCATTGCTGGATGGCTGTCCAAAAGCTCTGCTTGGCATCAACGAGGAAACCACCCGTTACATAGGATCGGTGCCGGTATCAAGAAGTAAATAATGAAATCAAATAGGTTTTCACTCCGGTGCTTCAGTCTTTACCCGGGCCCTCACGCTCCGAAGTCCAGTGTCCTAATCCCTACGTGACGCACCCATGCTTGCAAAATATGAACATTGAAGACCTACAAGAAAACGTTGCACCCGCGGTGCAGAAATGTAGCAAGATAGCGTTCTCTATCACGGCTTCATTAAATTCCCTGGAAGTATAATGAAAGCCCTCAGGAAGACGGGATGTGCACATCTGTAGGAGGAAAAAACTCTATTGCAGGTATATACAGTGTCACTGATCCCGTTACTGGGGATGGCTATCGCCGTGCGGATTCCAAAGGTGGACGTATCGGCCTCCCGAAACGCACCAAGAAAGCGCAGACAAATTAGAGTTGGTCCTTTTATGGCTCATTCAAACTGGGGAATCCGCCGGCCACAGCGACCGGAATTCGCGCGCCACCGAAATTCCACACTGCTCACGCTACGTAGCAACCGCACTGCCGAAACTAGGGCGCCTACCCAGGCAGCACAGCACATTGGTCCAATATTGTTTATACGTTGGCAAACGATGGCCCAATGATGGCCCATACAAACCACTGTAAAACCAATGTTGGCAAGCCAGCCTACAAGGACGCCAATAATGGTCCATCTTTGCCAGCCAACATACAATATTGGTCGTGCCATTCTTTGAGGTTGGCAACAACGGCCCGTGGTTGCCGGTGTACATACGATATTGGCAGAACCAGGCCGTATGGATGGCAATATTGGGCCAGCTTATCCGTTGGTAAAACAATATTGGTTAAGTAATGGCAGTAGATCGGATATATTGTCCAGTCAATCTGACTGGTTAAACAATATTGGACGGCCAATGCTACGCGCCGGACAATATTGTCCAGACTTACTCCGTTGTCGCTCCAATGTCTTAAACACTGGCAAGCATATGCATGATATATCGGCAAGAATGTTTTTTTCCCTTTTACCATCAATGAGTGAAGGTTAGCCCGAATCGAGCCACCACCTGCGCATGCACGCTGTTATGGAAATCACTTTGTCCGGCATCCAGCGCACCTCAAAGAAGATTTCTGGTTACTTATCACATTGCTTTATTCTACAAATATTCTACAAAAGCCCCGCGTTACACGGCGGCGAAGGCATCACGCCGTCCAACTGGGAGGCTGCATGCTTTTACTAGCCCCGGACTCGAGAACAGCTATGGGCCGTCCAACGGGCACGCGACGCAAAAGAGACTTGGTATTTCTGTTCCAACGTGGGAGCGGCCCGGTAGAGTCCTAATCCGAAACGTGCTCTGAACCCATTCCTTATTACGTATAACAACGCGATTGTAGATGACGACCCCGCATTTCTGAAAGCCAGCGGCCGTTTCGGCCGTCCGCGAGTGCTGTTTTCGCTCCTTTGCATCGCATATTTGCGGCGCTTCGCGCTCGGCGCGTTCCGAGGTTCGTCCGAATTAACCCGGTTGCGGCCAAATATGACCGAATTAACGAGAGTTCGGTGCCATTAAACAATAAACATGCTTGACAGGACCAGAGAACACGTCCTAATTGTCTGATTTTCCGAATTATTGAGTGTGGAATTAACGAGCTTTTACTGTATAAATATGGCAAAAACAGTCCATTGTTGTCAGTCAACAAACAAAACTGGAAATTCCATTCTATAAGAAAGGGAACAATGGCGCACACAGGGTCTTGATTTTTAAGTTGGCATTTAGTGCGGCACAAAATATATCCTAAACAGTTGGACAAAATTTGTTTTAGAGATGTTGAGCAATGCAAAATAAGTAGTTTTCAAGTGAGTTTCACGCTGCTGGAAATACATCTATGAGAAAGGAAAACAACACAACATCTCACTTTGCAATGCTTGTTAAAAGTTAATTGTGTGATACAGCCAGCGTACACAACGCAACTGTATAAAAAAAACCCTGCCTTTACATTGATTGAAGCTGTATATAGCGTTGATGAGTTAATGGAGTAGAATAGAATTCTAGTCTGCTTCGCCGCGCACGGAAATTTTTCTGACGGCTTTATTAGCGGCGAACAATCAAAACATTTCATGTCACTTCAACCACACCACGTATTTTTGTGTTTGCTACATGACTGTTTGGATTACAGGATTGTAACTTCTTTGTGTGCGTGCTACAGCGACGTGCTGTCCAAGACTACGGTATCGCCCGCGGAATCTCCAAATGAGCGATGAGTTATAATTGCACTCTCAACGCTTCACGCAACCAGACGTGTTCACTGCGAACAAATGTTCTCGGTGATCGGGAGGCCGGAGAAGCAGCGCGACGCCATGTTTTGCTCAGGAATTTTGCGTCCTCTCCTCCCGGCAGTGGGGTTGCGCGGGGGTGGCTGGTCATAAGTTTATCACGCATACAATTTATCACGCATTATTCACCTCGCAGTTTAATTATTGCTGTTTAGTATGGGCGACCACAACGGGAAATAACATAAATAAAATAATTACATTACAGAAGGCGCTTCTTCGGCACATTGCTAATATCGAAGCCCGATCAACAACAAAAACATTGTCACAAAAATACCAAATCATATGGGTAGATCGATACTACGAATACCGTGTTTTACAAGTATTTTATTTTGCAAAAAAACAATATAGCGATTTTGTTACATCCATAGCGAGCTTGCAACACCATGAGATACCTGTGCACCTCAGAAACCCTGAACCTTGGTATGTACCACGCTTTCGCACCGAATATAAGTTGCAATCCATTAAACACAATTTGCCGAAAATTCTAAATAATCATGTGAACGCTACTAATCTATCTCGCAAAGAATTGAAGATGTATTTTGTTAACATGTAAGCATATATATTATTGTATAATGATGCATATTAAATGACCATGTTTTGTTTTATTGCCTCTTTATTTGCACAACAATGTCTCTTGTTGAATGTTAAACATCCTGTCGTAAAGCATGTACCTGAATGCCAAATTTTCGTTTTAGGTTTGTACCGAAACGTTTACTGTTATCGCGCTGTCATGTACAACGCCTCCTGGGTCCAGTCAAGCTGCTCACGGCAGCTTTTAGCCCCGGAGGACGTTTCTAGTCTGTAACTAGAAGAATAAAGTTGAAGTTGAAAGTTGAAGTTGAAAACACTTGTCACTTGACGGCTGCTCCGCCCACGACGGTTCAAACGTGGTTCCGGGCTTTCAATGCCTTTGAAAACGAGAGGATGGGGGGTGAGGAGATGGCGCGAGACGACGGCATCTCGGAAGATGCGTACGCGTTTCGGCCCCTTCTGGCCGGCGGCTATTCTTCGTCAGTCAGTGGTGGTTACTTTCCCTCGTTCGGGCTCCTGGCATCGGCGGGCGCGCGCCCCTCAGTATTCAGTCAAGAGTCATCGGGAAAAAACGGAGTCGGATATCGAGACAGGATGCCGCGATTCTATGGATACGGAGATTCGACGACGATGCCACAGTGAGAAGGCAGCTGTCCTGTTCTTCATCGGACTTGATTGTTTTGACTTTTGAAGAGCGATCCGCAGATGAGCGTCGATGTGTCCTGACAACTCGCAAACTTTCCGCCGGATTTTTGTGTTCGTATCGCGTTCAGTAAGTCGTTTCTTTCCTTAGTCGCATGTTACTTTCCGTGTTTTTCGTACGTGAAATATGTGCTGCGTTTATTAACGTCTACATTACCGCGTACTTTCTCTAAAATGGTTACTTTGTGAATACCCATGTGGTGGGCTTTGCTGTGCGCGTCGAAGCAGGTGAGTTAAGTCCTCGCCCTTAGCGATGTTTCAGCATTTGCGTTTGTTTTGTTCTTTTATCGCGTTGTCGTGCGCCAGCTAAATATCCGTTTTTGATTTGCCCTTCGCCGCTCGTTTCGCGCAAAAAAATGATGGATCTGTAACACACAAATTTTCATTAGTTTTGAAGTTGTTGCAGTCTTTCAAGCTCTTGCCGCAGTTACCTTTTAATTAACAAATACGCTATGAACTTTCTGGTAGTTAAAGATGGCTATGGATTTCATCTATATCGAATGTCTGTTCACATGTAGATGTTCATTTATTTCATTTTGCATTACGCTTCGCTTGTCACTCACTTCCTTCTGAACCTTCGGTGAACTGACAACTTAAATAAGCGCTAACAGGGAGGCTGTGCGTGTTTGTGAGTGGTCCTGTTTCCGCTATTTCTAATATAAGAGCGTTATTCAAGGTAATTAGTGTAGGTTCTGTGCAAGCGGTCAGCAGAACGAAGCGCGAAATGCGAAATTATTTTCAATACTTGCAGTAACTTTGCCATATGTATACATACAGAATAAACTTGTGTGTACTCTCAACTTTTGTACGCTGATTATCCCTGCTGCTTGCCTAAAAGCAAAAGCGTGGGCAACATGCATTTATTTACGTGCACAAAAATCTACCTCACGTTAAACTACACATTCAGTGGAAAATGTCGTAAAGATACTGACATAGCTAACGAAAAGGCTGGCAAGAACCAACGTTAAACGCTGAAAATGAAGGAACGATGGTGCAGCCAACGATAAAGGCTAGCAAGAAATATTGGAGCTGCCAATATTTATACAATGTTGGCGATACGTACGACGGACAATGTTCGCTACAGCCATCCTTGCCATTATTGGCGATATGTTGGACGGACAATGTTGGCTACAGCCATCCTTGCCATTATTAGAAAATCATTGGCATCCAATATTGGACCAATGCACATTTAGGTGTAGCAAACCCCCAAGAGCCAACGCAGGACCAATATTTCTGCCAATGTTAACCAACATTGTTCCGAGATTGGTCCAATGCCGGCGTGCTGCCTGGGTAGTTGTCATCGTCCCTTCGCGCGAAGGAACGCTGGCATCGACGCGCTCTGCGTTGTGTTCGCGTTTCGTTATGGCGAAGCGCATAAACAGGAGCAGGGTCGTCGAACTGCTGGGCCTGCTGGAAAGCAACTTTCTGGCGAGGTCTGACGAGGAGAAACATGCATTCGCCGAACAAGAAACAACGCACGCAGTTGTGGTTGGTTCGTCCTGATTTGCAAGACGCGAGAAGCTTGGTCGAGCCGAGATAATGCTACCCGTTTTGCGAAATCACGATGGTGTACTGCAAAGATGCTAATCGCGACAACACTTGGCAGTTGTTCAATACAAGATAATTACGAAAGACTTCGTTGTCGCTACGAGCTTCGACGACTGCGATATCACAAGCACGCCGCCATTTTTCGAATGTTCGACTCGCGTTCCGATTGGTTCGCGGTGAGGGAATCCGGCGGCAGCTGCCGCAGAAATCGGTCCGAGACCGATCGGCGCGGAAGGGGCTTTTCTGGCGGATCTCGCTGCCGCCGAAGCGGATTCCGCGTGCTCTCGCCGCCAAATGTCTCAATGAGAACGCGCCTTTAGTGCGCCAGTGAACGCCGGTTGTGGTCCAAAGACCGAGTCAGAGACGAGAGTCGATAACACAAACGAGGTATATTCTTAGTTAAGGCAGTACAAACGCATGGACACTCGGCTGGTATCAGTTACAATTTCACAATATAACTCAAATGGCGTTAACACAACGGGAACTAAACAAACAGATAACGCGCTACAAGAGCAATCTCATGCATTACAACTATTCAAGAACAGTTAAAGTCCTGAATATTCAGCAGCTTATCTAGTCCACAATTCTTGGACGGTACTTGAATGCTTCTCTTCCAGGAAACACTCGCGCTAACTCCAGCGCTGATCGTCGTTTTGTTCCTCCCGTCGATCCCGAATGTTTGTCTTCCTGGAAACACTCACGTAATTTGTCACTGCTCACACGGCGTCGTCATCCGATTCTTCCAGATCGACTGACCGCACAACATCATAAACACGTCTTCCTTGGCTGACGGAGCCACACTCAGCATAACTTCACCGTCTCCGGGCCGACTGACTCCCTCCATCGTCCGTGCACGCTTTTACCTCCTCTCCGCCGGGTTTCAGAAGCGTCGGGAGTGCTCTCCGGCGTGCAGCACAGCCAAGGCTATGGAAAGGGTGAGACCCTTCTGGACAGTTCAAATCGCGGCGGCGTCGCTCGGCGTTGCGTCATGCTTTCCCTCTAGATGATTCCAGGCTTTACCGGGCGTTTAATCGGGGCTGTCGGTTGGGGTGAAGGGGTGTGCGGCGCGCCGGCGTCTGTTAATACTTGTGCAACGGGGTTTATTGGCGACAAGTAGCACTTGAGAAGGAGGCTTACGGACGCTGAAGGCGGGCAGCGAAAACCAACACAAGAGGCAGAGTCCAAGCGCCAACAGCTCGCGCTCGGCTCTCTCAGCTAAAATAGTGGCCCGCTGCGGCATATGATCGTCTTCCTCCTTACAATACCCCGGCGACAAAGACGAGCCATCCTGGCCAGTCAAGGTGACGAGAGGAGGAGCGGGTCGTGATATGGCTTGAGGCGACTCACGTGGACAGTCTCGCGACCAAGGCGGCGCCTGTCTGTAGATGGGTTGACCGGCTCGATCACGTACGTTACATGAGATCGACGTTCCAAGACGCGATAAGGACCGTGATATTTGGGGGCAAACTTGGATGACAAGCCAGGGGAGTGAAAGGGCAGTCGGAGCCAGACGAGCGAGCCTACGGCGAAAGTCTCAGCTGCTGGTCGCGGTCATGGAGTTCTTTTTCGAGGGCTTGTTTGTCCAAGGTGAATGAGCGGGCCAACTGACGACAATCTTCAGCGTGCTGTACAATTTCAGAAACAGGTCTGTATTCGGAGGCGTCCGGGCGATACGACAAGATAGTGTCAAGGGTGGCGCATGGTTCCCGGCCATATAAATAAAGGCGAGAAGGCCGTGGTTGACTGCGTCGCGGTATTGTATGTATAAGTCACAAATGGCAGAACGACGTCCCAGTTCGACTGATCAGAATTGACATACATCGCCAGCATGTCTCCCAGCGTTCGGTTGAAGCGCACAGTTAGACCGTTGGTCTGCGGGTGGTAGGCTGTAGAGGTGCGGTGAACCGTGCGGCAAGCGCGAAGGAGTTCTTGAAGAACTTCGGATAAAAACACACGCCCTCTATCGCTGAGTAGTTCGCGTGGTGCACCGTGACGCAGGGCGAAGCGACGTAAGACGAAATTGGCTACGTCACGAGCGCGAGCAGAAGGTAGCGAGCTGTTTCAGCATATCTCGTGAGATGGTCGACGGCGACAATTACCCATCGATGGCCAGCCGCAGTGTACTGAAGGGGTCCATACAGATCAATGCTAACACGGTCGAAAGGGCGTGCAGGACACGGTAGAGGCTGAAGTAATCCGGGCGAATGAGCAAATGTCTTCCGTTGTTGGCATAATGGACAGGGTCGAATGTATTTTTGGACGAAGGTGTACATAGTAGTAACGCTGGCGGAGCCCGAGATACGTTTTCAACACGCCGTGAGCATGTTGCGGGTCGGCTTGAAAATACGCACATACGTTGGATCGCATGTGGCTTGGTATAACCAAGGGCCACTTACGACCATCCGGTTGGTAGTTTCTGCGGTATATTAGCGCGTCTCGTATCTCAAAACGTGTGGCTTGGCGGCGAAGGGCACGTGGGTATGGAGACGCTGAAGTGTCGGAAAGGATGTTAAGCAGAGAGGCAATCCATGGGTTTTTTCGTTGCTCAGATGACATGTTCGTGACAGAAATGGCAGCGATGGAAAAGTCAGCGTCTGAGTGCGGGTCTGCGTTGGATCTGACTGGTGATCGTGAGAGCGCGTCCGCGTCAGAATGTTTTCTTCCTGAGCGGTAGATGACACGAATGTCAAATTCTTGTAGGCGAAGAGCCCAACGGCCAAGGCGGCCTGAATGATCCTTTAGCGAAGCCAACCAACAGAGTGCGTGATGGCCTGTTACGACGTCGAAACTCTGTCCGTACAAGTATGGACGAAACTTGTTTAATGCCCATACTATTGCGAGGCACTCTTTCTCGGGGACAGCGTAGTTAACCTCCGCTTTTGTGAGTGCGCGGCTAGCAAATGCGACGACGTACTCTGGAATGTCGTGCTTACGTTGCGCGAGTACCGCGCCAAGACCAACGCCACTAGCGTCCGTGTGCACTTCAATCGGAGCAGTGGGGTCATAATGGCGCAGAATGGGTGGTGACGTAAGCAGGCGGCGCAGTGTAACGAAGGCTTCGTCACATGCTCGGGTCCAATTAGAAAAATTAGCAAGGCCAGCCAGTTGTTGCGTAAGTGGTGCTATTACAGATGCAAAGCTACGGACGAAACGACGAAAGTATGAGCACAAGCCGATGAAGCTCCGAAGTTCTTTGAGTGAAGTCGGCTTCGGAAACTCGGCTACTGCACGAAGTTTGTCCGGGTCCGGAAGAATTCCATCCTTTGAGACAACATGGCCAAGTATCGTGAGTTGGCGAGCCCTAAAGCGGCACTTGTTCATATTAGGCTGAAGGTTTCCCTTAGTAAGGCACGGCAGAATGGTGCGCAAACGATCAACGTGTGTAGTGAAATCTGGTGAAAAGACGACATCATCATCAAGGTAGCATAAGCGTATTTGCCATTTTAGGCCGCGCAAAATGGTGTCCATCATCCGCTCAAACGTCGCAGGCGCATTGCACAGACCGAATGGCGTTACCGTGAATTCGTATAGGCCATCTGGTGTAACGAACGCTGTCTTGCGTCGGTCACACTCTGCCCTCGGGACCTGCCCGCAACCCGATTGTAATTCAAGTTAAGAAAAGAATTCGGCACCTTGTAGGCAATCGATGGCATCGTCGATGCGTGGAAGAGGGTAGACATTTTTCCGCGTAATTTTGTTCAGTCGTCGGTAGTCCACACGAAATCTAATCGAACCATCCTTTTTTTCTAACTAGTACGACAGGGGAAGACCAGGGGCTAGCAGAAGGCGTGATGACACCGCGCTGAAGCATGTCATCGACTTGCTCCGCAATTATACTACGTTCCTTCGGTGATACCCGGTAGGGGCGTTGACGGAAAGGAGGGTGAGTTCCCGTGTGGATAGTGTGAGAAACTGTGTTCGTTTGACTCAGCGCCTTCTGCGGAAGGTCGAACGAATCTCGAAATTCATGCAGAAGGGCGATAAGCTGTGCCCGTTGATCCGGAGGAAGCTGGCTGTCGATGGATCGGTTGAATATATCCGAGGAGATGTCATCCGGCGCAAGACGAGGTGTGACAGCGTTCAAGTAAAGGTTTTGGCCAGTGTCGTGGGATTGAATGGGCACTATAGCATTGTCGCCTACAGGGTGAACATGGCCAAGCGTCTCGTGAATATGTAAGGTGAGAGGACACAGGCTGGGGTTGCAAACGACAATTCCAGTCGCATCTCGGTGAGACGGCAGAACGGCGTATGGCAGAGACGTACCGTGGTGGCGACTGAAAACGTCAGTTGGCGTGAACACGACGGTGGAGCCAGAAAATTCGGTGCAATAAACAGGGACAACGACGGCACTAAAAGGAGGAACGGGCGTGTCGGTGGCAACAAGGAGCTTGCCAACACGCGGTCGTTCGGTGTCAGTGGACGGAGCATCGGAAAACACAGAAAGTTCTACCTGAGCGCGAGCGCAGTCAATGACGGCGTGGTGGCGCGACAAGAAATCTCATCCGAAGATCACGTCGCGGGAACACGTGGCCAATACGAGGAACTCTATGTCATACATAACATCCTGAATGATGACTCTCGGCGTACATGCGCCAACCGGTCGAATTTGTTGCGCACTCGCTGTACTCAGCGAAAACTCGGAAGGCGGCGTCGTTACTTTTCGTAAGGAGCGGCAAAGTTTTCGGCTCATCACAAATATGGCAGCACGGGTGTCAACAAGCGCGAGAGTTCGTAAACCTTCGACAAACACTTACATAACATTGGCGGGGGAGAGGCGACGACTAATGACTGCCATCCACGGACACTACCATCGAAAGTCGGTATCTGTAACTTCGGTAGTTGAATTGAACGCTGACGGTGCTCTCTCACCTGGCTTGCTGCGTCGCCGGAGTTCGGAGATCTGAGGTAGCCAAGCCCGGGTTCAGTTGCTCGAGCCTGCGTTCCGGCATTCCTCTCACGTTCTTGAAGCCAGAACTTGACGCGTGATACTGCGTACAGAATCTTCTCGTTGTAGTCCTGCGCCGTTCCTACTTCCTGGTCGAGGTTCTCTTCGTCCGTGGTCGCAAGGATGACGTCGTCGAGCTGCGACAGTGCTGTCTCCTTGTCCTTGAGGTAATCCATGTGTCCGCTAATCTGAGAGGCGTCAGGATCCGGTTGCTGCAGCAGGTCCGTTAAAAGCGTGAGGCCAGCCCTCGTGACGCCAGCCCTTAGGGCCCCACGCTTCTTGCGCAGCTGGTCCGGGTTTGCCATGGTTATGACGGGAAGGGAAGACTCCAAAGGGGCGGATCCCGGGTTTCGCGCACCAAATGTAACAAAGAACTGGTTCCGCAGACGTTAGATGGAGACTACCCGTTTATTGATCATGGCGACCAAAAAACTGCCCTTCCAGCTCGGGCCCCTCTCTTCAACCTTCTCGTCTTCGCGATAGATCCGCACGCTCCTCGCTGCTTCGTTGTGCGGCATTTCGCAACAGAGGAAATCAATTGGAAGGGTACGAAGCGCTAGGTTAGATCCGAAAGGTAACAGCCAATTCGTTTAAAAAGAGCGTCCAGGGGATTTCCCCGGTGAGTAAAAGTGTGGCGGAGAGAGCAACCGAGGTAGAGCTAGTACTGCAGAATTTTGTAAAAAGGCTGAAGGAAAAATTCCAAAGCGCACTGCCGCGGCTTTAGATGGGATTCCCGTTAGCCTCATTAACAAACTAGGAAATAGCACAAGAAAAGCACTGCTGAAAGCTGTAAAAATGCTTAAAGAACAGGTAAATACCGGATAGTTGGCGAAAAAGTCGAATGAACTTAATCTATAAAGGCAAGAGAGAAAAGGATAGCATTCGCTCGTATTCACCACTAACCATTACATCGGTACTATACAGGTTGGCGATGCAAGCAGTAAAAATGAAAATAGAAAAGTGGCCAGAACACAACAATATTTTGGGAGAACTCCAGAATGGATTTCGAGTCGAGAGACGGTTAGACGATAACCGGTTTGTTCACCCTCAGTGTATAGAAATATCTAAAACAGAAAATACGCCCTTGTACATGGCTTTTCTAGACATCACTGAGGCGTACAACAATGTTAATCAGAAAATTTTGTGGGATATATTGAAAGGAATGGGCATAGCCGACGACTGTATACAGCTTTTGAGGGAGATATACCGAGAAAATACAGTTTGCGTAAAATGGGAAGGAATGAGTAGCAAAGATAACGTTGAGATTAGCAAGGGGCTGAGACAGGAATGTCTTTTGTCCCCGCTGTTATTCATGCTGTACATGTTGAATATGGAAAAAGCGCTAGAAGGTAGCAGCTTTGGTTTTAATCTGTCACACAAACAGGGCGGCGTGATGATTGAGCGGAAGCTTCCAGGATTATTTTATGACGACGATATTGTCTTATTTGCTGACAGTCTAGAGGATATACAGCAGCTGGCGGATATATGCGGAAGGGAAGGGGAAGCTCTAGGACTAGGATTTAGTGTAACAAAATGTGGATTGATGGTATGCAATGATCCTTGTGATCAGGCGGTGTCAATACAGGGCCAAGAAATACCGAAGGTGAGCGAATAAAAGTACCTCGGAGTATGGATAAATGAGGTTGACAGGTACATGGACGTACAGGAAAAAGCCTCGGCAGCAAAAGGAAAGAGGAATGCCGCAATAATGAAGCAGAGAGCGTTGTGGGGATACAATAGGTACGAGGTGCTTCGAGGTCTGTAGAAAGGCGTAATGGTTCCGGGGCTTACTTTTGGGAACTCAGTGGTGTGCATGAGGGCAGAGGTGCATCGGGAATGGATATAAATCACAGGACTGTGGGACGCCTCGCGTTGGGTGCTCACGGGAAGACGACAAATGAGGCTGCAAAGGGCAATATGGGATGGGCAGGTTTTGAGGCAAGGGAAGCTCTGAGCAAAATAAGGTTCGAAGAAAGGCTAAAGAATATGAAGGAGAGTAGATGGGCAGAGAAGGTGTTCCGTTATTTGTATAGGAAGAGCGTGGACACACAGTGGAGAAAAAGAACTAGGAGACTCACTAGTAAATATACGGCTGGTAGTGTAAGCAATATGTCAACAAAGAGCGTTAAGCGAAAAGTCAGAGAGGCGGAGAGGATTTACTGGACGGCAGCTATGAAGAAAAAACCGGCTTTGAGTAAGTACCGAAAGGGCAAGAATGAAATAAGGAGGGAGGCATTTTACGATAATTCAAGGGGAAGCGCTTTACTGTTTGAAGCGAGATCGGGTTGCCTTAGAACGGGTAGTTATAACGCGAGATTCAGTAAAGAAGAAGAACAATGCACGTGCTGCGGGGAAGATACGGAAACGGCGGAGCATGTTCTGACTGAATGTGGAGATATCCACCCAGGTGTGCATTTGGGCACGAGGCTACCTGAAGCCTTGGGTTTTAAGGACAACGATGGAAAGCTGAACACACCCGCGATTGAAATCAGTAAGAGACGGTTCGAGTATTGGTGGCAGAAAATTAGAGAGAAAGTACAAAAAAACATCGCTGATCCCTCCGTCATAGGAATCGGTATAACACGAAAGTGAAACGGGTCCTCACAGAAGTTGTGCTTATCGTGTAGTGATATATGAGAGTTTTTACCATGTCTATTCGTGTTTCGCAGCTATAGCACCGTTTGACGTCGATTCATCCGTGTTGACGCCTAGTGGCATGTCTCCATCGTGACGACTAACGCATATGATCATGGTTAAACCGTTGTGGTAGCTGAAGTTGTTAACATATATTTGGAATCAGCGAATTGTGAATCGCGCGTAAAGATGACACCAACAAGCTCATAATAAACACTGGTACCCGATATGCACTTCTTCAAAACGTTTTCAATTAAGGAGAGAAGCGGCACGGTGTGCGCTTACTATTAATGGGTTACCGACGCCTGTGTTCATGCGTACGCTACCACACTGCGCTTCAGCAACATGGGAGGCAGAGGCAGCAGAGGTTCGTAGCTTGAGCCGCAAACTCGTGCGTCCCGCTGGCCTCTTTCTCGCTCCACCAAGGCACGACATTCGCCCGTCGAAATCGCGTCCTTTTTGCAACGCGTATTGCAGCAGTTTTGTTAGTCGGTGCTCTCGCAATCGAACCAGTCGGCGGCGGAGAAACGCTGTTGGTGCATGTGGAACTTCCGCTAATCCGATGAGACGGCGCAGGCTAACACGAAGCGAAATTCAAACGCAACTGCGTCTAGGTTCCCTCGGCGACGCCAGCGCGGCAAGTGTCCCTCGCGCGTACCGAGACGCTTTAACCATGACCTCCGATATCACGCGCAATCTCAGGGTAAGCGCTAGTAAATGTCGATCGTGACGCATTACTTCTTTTTACCTCTCGCAGACGGCGGCACCGCCCCGCCCCGCTCCGCCCCGCCTACCTACACCGCCAACAGAGCACCATGCGAGAGAGAATGTGTGAAAGATATAAGGCGCGTTCGTGAAGTGTCCGTCATCTGCCAAGTTGGCGTAGTTGGTTGAGCGTCGGGCGCTTACCGTCGCGGCCGCAAAGTCGTGGGTTCGATTCTTAGCGGCGTATCTTTTTCTTAGTTTTTTTCTTTCTCACCCGTTGACGTCCATTTTATCAACGTCATAACCGTGACGGAAGTACTTGGTGGACCCCGGCATTAAACACTTTCGTGTTTAAATAAATATTGGAAAAAATAAGTACATTCAGCCGTAATGGGCAGAGAACTGAATTGAGAATTTACGTTTTTTCCTCCTACAGCAAGAGAGATTTAATGGAAGTAGTGGCATTACACCAACAATAAAAAAATGGAAAAAAGGAAAATTTTTTTGTCGAGCCTGGTGGCACACTTGACAGCGCTTCGTTAAAAACGGGACGCTCATAGCATCCATCCATCCATCCATGCTGTTGTCCCTGTTCGTTGACTCACTGGGGGAGCCAAGATAGCCGCTCTTCTTCTTGGTAACAAGATAGCAAGTTGAGGGAGTTGGTGCGTATTCACATTTGAAGAAAATCAGCGCACAGAAAAACGAAGACAAAAAAGAGATGAAAAACAGCGCTGTGTGTGTTTCATCTCTTCGTTGCCTTCGTGTTTCTGTGCGCTGCTTTTCTTCAAATCTTCTTCTTGGCTGCCGATTTCTTTTTGTTCCTTGTGTTGTGTCCTTCATGCGCTGTTTATCAATATTATCTTAAGTATCAATTGAGAGTAACGTTTGTAGATTGTGATGACGCTGATAACGATGTGATGGGCAATCATCCAGGCATTGGCATGTTACATCCGCGGAAATTTTCCTTAGCACTATTGACAGTGCTAAAGTAGACGAGGACAACAGAGGAGTGCGCAAGAGGAGCGCTTGTTTTGCGTTTTCCTTTGTTGGTCTTCATTCCGGCGTTGTTCATTGCCATTATCTGATCTCCATTTATACCTTACGCAATATGTGACTAAGCAATGTGGAAGTTTGGGCCAGTTGGCGATTCATGATCGAAGTATCCTGCGCGGTACACAACACGGACAACAGGAAGACGGGGACAAGCGCAGACTATCAACTGAAGGTTTATTTTTTCACACGCTACATATATGCATTTCTTGCGCCGAGAGTACACGCCGTAGTAACTTTAATGGCGTAAATTAATGAGGAGACGAGGATTTGTACCGTAACCATTTATTTACACATTCATCAGCACCTGCTTGTGTTGTCATTGTACCTGACGGCCATAATCTCAGCTTTGTGGTCGCCGTTGACGTTTCACAGCGGCGTCTCGAGCACACATTTCCTGATGTTCTTGAGAGGCGCCCAGCCAGCGAACGGTCGAGCATGGAGGAAGGAATACTAAGGAGAGGCCTTGACGTCACATTCGTGAAGCTTCCACATCGCAAACACCCACATCGCCTCCTAGCGAAGGTGCAGCGAAACATTTCGCGATTTCCGTCGCGACGTTTGCAAGCGCATGCGCGCATCGCGAAACTTTGCAGCCTTTTTGTTTGTTTGTTTTTCGCCGTGGAAGGGGTGTAGTCGATTCACGCATGCTGCTGTTTGTGTGTTCTTTAGGAAAGCTACGCAATGCCCAGCTGTTGCTTATACCCGGTGCAAATCGCGTGCACTGCGGACAGTACCGTGTGTCACTTTTCATGTGTACGTATACGTTCGCTTCATTGCTGATCACTAAGGCATGGTATTTGCGTGCGAAGCTCTCGGATGTGCGCTCTGTTGCTTGTTACTCATTCTGTCAACTCAGAACTCATGTGAACTTTTGTTTTTGGCGTCTGACGCGCCGTACATAACATGCGCTGAGGGCATCGTACGTTTTAGAGGCTGTGTCGTTCAACGAAAGGGCAATAAACTTTTATTGTTATTATCGGACTACATGATGTATGTATTGTTCGGTGTGCGCTCGCTGCGTGCTTGTGTTGTGTGCGCACTGGAATTACAAACTTTACGTGCACGATCGCTTATACAATACAGCGGTGTCCTCCTTTCGACGTGAAGTTACGTCAACTATAGGTTGGCGTTGCGCCGCAACCGCTAATCGGGCAATAGATCGGGAAATCGGGCTACGAGAAAGGAAAAGAGAGATCGAACGCCCAGTAGAACGCGTAAGTCACTGCTAGGTGAGTCCGAATACGATGATGCAGGGGCTGAATGTTCTTGATTACGGCACCTACCGGTACTTTCTGTACTGTTGCACAAAAACGCTCCACGAAGAATTTCAGCGCGCAGTGCTCGGGCCTGCCACGCACGAACAGCCTGGTAAACGTCTGCTTGCAACGTTTTACTACGTGCAAACCGCACAATACGCGCTAAGTTTACGCCGGGACTACAAATCTGAGCAGAAGCGAACCACCGCGGAGAGCACACCGCGGGGCGTCTGCTGTTTTGTTTGCCCCATACCGGTTTGTTTGCCCCATAAATCTGACGTCACTTCCGCCACACTTTTCGCAATGCATTGGGGTACGATAGGGCCTCTCCTGAGTTTTCCTTCCTCCATGCGGTCGAGAGTGAGGCGCAAGCGGACGGGAGAGTGGGGCGCAGGGAGGAGAGAGAGCGAACGGCGAGAGAAGGAGCGGCGAAGCACTGCACCTACCCTCTCCTACACTCTCTCGCACCACATGCTCCGGTTGCTAGGGGCGAGGATAAGCGCGCGCGCCCGCAGCTGTTGCTATGGGAGAGGGAGTGAGAGCGGAGAGATAACACCTACCGGCGCGCAGACAACGCCGGACACCTCACATAGCCCGACTAAGAAATGCATTCGCATTTAAAAGAAGATCAAAAGAAGGCTGTTAACAAAGAAAGGTAAAGGATAATTTGTACACTCGGTGCACGAGGCAGAAAGTAGACTCATTGGCCATGCGAGCCATTTGCCAGGAACTCAAGCTCTTTATCTAGGAGAGCAACCGACGGTTTGCTAACGCAGTTGTCAGGTTCCCGCGCCATTTTCAGTGATAAGACGGGTACGCCCATCTTTGTGATTACGCATCACTACTGTGCTTTCGAACTGCCCATGGCAACCGCACATGCCGACATGCTGAGCCAACAAACCCTCATTGTCATAGCGTACATTACGTGCGTGCTCACGCAGACGGTCATTGAGGCATCTCCCAATCTGCCCGATGTAACACGCTACGCATGATAGCTCAATTCTGTATACTGCATTCGTATCACGTCTGACAAACTGGGTTTTATGCCTGAGCGTCTGGGCTTGTTGTTTGCACATGTCATTTTGACAAATAGGGAGAGCTTGTAAGGTGCGGAGGTGTAAGGATGTCCGTGTTGTCTACCGCGCAGTATACATCGATCGGTAATATGTGATTCGTGAGAAAATCGCTTTTTTCGTCGGCATCGCATGCGTGCTGCGTCTGGTGAAAAACATATGGCTCATGCGTGGTGGACCTCTCAAGTTTCTGTGGCCCACAGCAGGCCTCGGTTCGTAGGGAACGCAATACCGACGCAGCAACAGATGTGTGCTTTGTTGTATCATCCGAAATACTATTCTCGACGTAAGAAAAGAATGCTAGTGTATTGCCACAGCAGTAGCATATAATCGTACCGAGGCCTTGGGCGTACGGGTCGCGCGTTGTATTGCGTTATATATACAAGGTGTTCAAAGTTAAGCTTTATGATTTTCTTAAAATTCAGCTCTGGGAGGTACGGTAAAACCACCTTTGTATCAAATATTTTTATCCAGGGGGACACGAAGTGAGACAATGATTACTACTGTCAGCCGCCCAATTTACAAAGATTGAATAATGAACTTTTTAATAAGTGCACCAAGCGGGCATGTTTGTATTGAAAAGTTGGAGGCCGTCGCGTTTCTACACAGTTTCACTTGGAGGAATTATTCTAGCATGTCTGTGCCCTGAGATAGCACGCTGCAAAGTTCAATTGCAGTTTGCATGATTACCCATGCAAGACAGTGAGCACTGGTGCAAAGCTCCTCCCCGATGTGCCGTGGCAGTTGCGTGCGGCGTTAATTCTGACAACCGGTCGAAGCCATAGGCAAAGGTAACGGTTACCCTTTTGCTAACGCCTGACGATAGCAGGCAATCACTACTCGTCACATCAGAGAAGAACATTGCGCCGATCCATGCAAACCGCAAGTTTACTTTCCCAAGGGATGTTTCGGGGCACAGACATGCCAGACGAATTCTTCCAAGTGGAACTGTGCGGAAACGCGGCCACCTCTAAATTTTCAATACAAACATGCCCACTTGCTGCAATCATTAAAAAGTTCATTATTCAATCTTAGTTAATGGGTACCTGACAGCCGTAATTATTCTCTCACTTTCTGTACCCCTGGATACATCACTTATCTTCACGGGTGCTTTTCACGTTCTTCCCAGTGCCGAATTTAACAAAACCATAAAGCTTAACATTGAACACCCGGTATATACTATATACCGGGTGTCCCAGCTAATTTTAGCCAAGGCTAAAAGACTTGCGAAGTTCGAGAGCGCCTACAAAAACCCCAATTGCATTATTTGCGATAAAGAAAGTCTCACGTATGCCATTTTTTCCAAGCTGCATTGAAAGCCTGCGAAATGCAATGTAAACCACCGGACTAGCGCGTTCGTGCGCAGCGAACGTGCTGCTCCCAGCTCTGGTTTGAGCGAACGAAATTACCTGGGGTCTCGACTCGCCTGCTCCGTTGCAGCGGTAGGCCAATAAGTTGGCGGTGTTTCTTGGCCGGCGTCAGCCAGTTGGCGCGCGTGACGGCGCAAGTTATAGCCAGCGCGGGCCAACAAACCACCGTTATCTTATCGACCTACCGCTGCAATGGAGCCGGCGAGACGCGGCCGCAGCTGATTTCGTTCGCTCAAACCACGTCTGAGAGCAGCGCGTTCGCTGCGCGCTAATGCGCTAGTCACATGTTTTTTGTGTGTGTGTGCGTATCATTCGCGACCGAACAAAGTAGTAAGGCTATGGAGGAATTGGCAGAGCGATGCATTTCTGCTCTGCGCGTTGTTGAGGATGTCGTAACTATGCCGCCACGCAGCAGTGTAATAGTTCTTGTGGAGAATGGGGCATTTCACCACCTCTAAGGTATAGGCCATGGAAACGTAGGCTGTTCTTGAACCAGGAAGTTTGAGTGGCTCGGGGTTTGGTTCACCTAACCAATGGCGCCACAGATGTCCTACTTACGAATTTTGGGAATGAATATCAACACATCGCCCAAGGTACGGCTAGCGACTATTTCTACGAATTCTCTATGGTGACCGAACTATGCAGCCTAACTACATCAACTGCTCCTCGAGAGGCCTGGAAGGTTGACGTATCAGTTACTGTCAACCATAACCTCCCGGAAACTCAAAAGCTACAAATGGTGCGCCGATAAAGGGATTCTCCCACTGCTTCCCCGAAAGTCTGCTGCGAAGCACTGGATTATAACTGAAAACGCCAGGAGACGATCACCAGCATTGATGTCGCGTCACACAAAAACAAAAAGAAATCATTAAGAAGCAAGTAGATGAGATGCTTTCAGATGACGTGATCCAGCCATCCAATAGTCCATGCTCGTCTCCCGTAGTGCTTCATACGAAGGAAAATAACACACTTGGATTCTGTGCCGACTATGTGAAACATAACAGCGTAACAAAACAGGACGTATACTTGCTGTCGCGAATCAATGATACACTAGAACGGCTGCGATGTGCAAAGTTTTTCTCCTCCTTGGGTCTAAAGAGCGGATATTGGCATATAGAGGCAGACGAGCGGGACCATGAAAAGAAAGCATTCGTCATCACGGATGGCCTCGAACTATTCAAAAGTGCTTGCATTCGGCCTGTGTTCTGCGCAAGCGACGTTTATGCGAATGATGAACACTGTCCTCGCGGAATTCAAATCGCAGTCATGTTTTGTGCACTTGAATGCTGTGGTCGTATATTCAGCAATATTTCGCCAACGTCTAGAGCGACTGCGCATAGTATTGGCAGCGATCCGCTCAGCAGATTTGACAATTAAACAGGAAAAATGCCACTTGGGATTTGAAGAGTTGCGTTTCCTTGGTCATGTCATTAGTTCTGAAGGCGTTCGCCCAGACCCCGAAAAGACAGCCGCTGTCGCGAAGTTCCCAGCACCCAGAGACAAAAAGTCAATGTTTTGCTTTTTTGGGTTCATGTGCGTACTATCGAGGATTTGCCGAAAGTTTTCAAAAGATTGCTGAACCACTTACAAAACAAACAAGAGACAGCGTGCCCTTTATGTGCGAAAGCGCACAACAGGACGCCTTTGACGAGGAACATCTGCAAGCTTCCTTGCCCATTTTGATGAGATAGCCAACACTGAAGTTCATACCAGTGCGAGTAATATCGGCCTCGGTGCCATTTTAGTCCAATGACAAAACGGTCAAGAGAAACTGCTAGTGGACGCCAGCCGCAAGCTCTTGAAAGCCGAGGAAAACTACTCTCCAAATGAAGAAGAGTGTCTCGCAGTCATCTGGGCAATAAGCAAATTTCGACCCTAGGTCTATGATAGACATTCAGAGCAGTCAGTGATCATTCACTATGCTGGCTGGCAAATATCAAGGACCCGTCTGGACGACTAGCAAGATGGAGTCTTAGGCTGCAAGAGTTTATATTACTGCAGTATAAAAACCTGGGAAGAAAGCACACGGATACTGCATGTCTGACACGCGCGCCAGTGGACACAAGCGTGTCAGAGAAAGAAGACGTCCCGTCCCCAGGCATTGCAGACTCATCGGAAATCGTTCAACAACAACGAGATGTGCCGGAGTTGCTGCCGCTTATACAACGCATACAAAGATCGACGTTCAAGTCCCGCGCATTATCTGCAGAAGACTCCCTTCGTTCTGTCTTGGGGGAAGTGTCCCTTGCAAGAGGAACTTCGAGCACAACAAATAAAAGTATTCACTAGTCCTACAACTACGCGAGAAGAAATTCTCCCTGCATGTCACGACGAACCGACATCTGGCCATGTGGGTGTGAGCCGTACATTCGCCGGAATTCGTCTGAAATACTACTGGTCCAAGTTGCTAACAGCAGTGCAGCACTACGTCAAAACTTTTCCAGAATGTTAAAGGCGCAAAACTCCATCCGTAAAACCAGCAGGCCTTCTCCAGCCAATAGAGCCGCCGGATCATTCGATACCATGTTGCCACTAGATGAAGAAAGCAGCAATCCACCTGACTTAGGCCAGTATTCACATACCAACCTTGTCCTTACCTCTTGCCCTCCTTAGCTTTTCGGCTCCTTAATGCGTTGCATAAACAAACTTTATGCCTCAGTCCAACGTTTCCTTAACCTTATCGCCGTGAAAAGGTGGCGTTCGATACAGTAGCCCGGCAGGTACCTTAAAGGGCCCCTCACCAGGTTTGACAATTTTGAGCTGACGAGCGCAATGCATGCACTAGGCGTTCACGATTACGTCTGCCAAAATTTGCAACGCTACGCGCCGCGTAAGTGGGTCAAATTTCAAGCTGAACGCTGCTTGCCCTTCTTCTCGCGTCCACGCGCCCAGAGAATGAGGGGATGACGTACATGAGAGAATGGCCCTGCGTAGATGGTAGTGCTGTGACGTCGCTCCTCTACGTAGACGACTGTGCTCTGACGTCGCCAATAGTAGCACATGACACTGCGATAATTATTTGACACGACGCGTAGTTTTTGTAATTTGTTGCTTGAATGGATGAATAAAACTTGAGAGCAATAATAAAACACACGAACGGAATGTGTGCGTTTTCTTTTTTAATTTTTACTGCGAATCGCAGCGAGATTCGAGACTAATCTACCTCCGTTTCGCACGCGTTCGTGTTCTCGCGCTTTGCGCATCGTGCAGACGCCACCCTTTACAACGTAACTAATTTTCTACCGCGTTCCAGCGCTCATTGGGCTCATTTATCCTCCCGCGTCTAACTAGATGTTCATGCGGCACACCGCTAGTCTCGCGTCCGTACAAATGTTGCAGCTTTCGTGCTCAGTAATAGGTTGAAAGCCAAGTGATCGGCGAGGGCGCATTCGGCATAACTTGCAGAGATGAAGCGCAAAGAACGCCGCCACAACACCGCTCGCGTCTCGGGGGCTCGGGCTGGTTCGGGCGCGTCATGCGCTCGTGACATTTTGTGCGCATGACGTGATCATGCGTATGCGTTATGTGATCCTTCCGCTCGCGTGGCGAAGAGGGCAGGGAAGGGATTTGGCTTGCGAAGGCTACGCGGGGCGAGCGGCAAGGGTTTGCAGCTCGCCTCCTCGCATCATGGTTTCGCGCCGCTACAAATTATTGTTTTTCTCAGCTTCTAACCGACCGATTAGAAAAATTCTTGTGGCATAATGCTCTTTATTGGGCTCGCAACAACTTGCAATGTCTAACTAAAATTCGTCAGGTCACCTGGTGAGGGGCCCTTTAAGGCGCCACTTATGCGGCGCGCTATGGCTGATTACGCAAGAAGCTTTACAGTGTCATTAAAGAAAAGGTGACCTACGCGATCGGCGTCCATATGTGCAATTAACGCTGCGAGTGTTCGGCGACCATCAAAATTAAATGGAAGAGTTCAGCGACGATGTGCTGATTAGCAGATTCTGCTTCTCGAAGCGAGCACTTCATGTCCCCGAGATTGCCGCTGGAAACGGCCCTCATTACGTCGGTTTTCTCGTGCCACCGCTCCTTCAGCTGCTGGTGGCGCTCTGTTTCTACGGCGCAGGTACTTTTAAAATTGTGAGTGGTGACTTCCACATTGCCCTGCATTATTAAACGTGTGAAAACATCAGTGAAGGTACGGCGCGGAAGCCGACGTGTTTCACTGCAGGATGGGATATTTTTTTACCCATTTCTCTACTTACCCAGCCACTGCTCGGTGCTCGGTGCACACGTCGCTCTTGCTGCTTTTGAGCTGCTCCCACTTTCTAGTGCTGTCATTCATTAACATCGCGTGCTATCACAATTTTTTGTTGTCACAATGCGACGCTTTCAAGTCGATTACAAGCGCTGGATTTTCAGTAAAATTCACTTTTTGCCTTTCTGTCGCACTCAATACCAAGCGTACGTATGACCCACCCAAACAGCCAAACAGACAGGCAGACGGAGAAAAAGCACTCGCAACTCCCCGCGCTTTTAGTGCCCTCGTAGAAACCAGCGCTTCGTGGACCGGCGCGTCTGTCTCCGCATGTGGAGTCGCGTCTACGGGAGCCGCCGTTGCTATGACAACGGTAAAACGTTAACCAAGAGAAGGAGCAAACGGCGCGGAAAGACGAGACGCGTTATTGCCGAAGCTTGCATGGTGTATGTGTTCCTGCATTTTTCTTGTTGTTTTGAGGAGCAGACAACTTTTTTTTTCTTGCCAATAAACCATCAATGAGCCAGTGAAACTTCATAGCCTCGCTCTCATGGTCGTTTCTTATGACGACAAGGCCGCCTTCCGTAACGCTACCTTAAACCGAATAAGGCGAGTTTATGAAACGCACTGTGACCTTTTCTTATCCCTTCGTTACGAAAGGCCGCCTTATAGCGTTTAGATAAGGTTGGTTTGTGAATACGGGCCGCAGGCACAGGTTCGCCCTGAAAAATGCGTTTGACAAACATGTGCGTTTCAGTATAGCTATAATATACATACTTCCTCATGCGCAGATGCATCGTCAACATCGCATAGGTCGTAGGGGCGTATCAGACCAAAGATACAAACTGTGTTCCGCGTCATACAGTGAAACGGACGTTTGACTGACACAACAGAAATTTTTCTCTTTCTGTAGAATGCCTCCGAAAGTTCACGCGCCGCTTTATCTTTACTTCTGCCAAGGATCCTTACGTCGTGTAATCTCGGCTCACGAGAGCCGGTTTTGCAATGCGCCGAAAGGTGCGAAGTAAAATCGTTGTTTACCTTGTTCGCGTGCGGTAATTTATGCGGTAATTTACGCATCTGCTCGTTTCTTCTACACGGGACATTCCACAGGTAAAGGGTAATTTATTCACAGGTAAGGGGTAATCATAGTTCTATTTGACACATACCTCAAGAAAACTTTCATCAATATTGACAGCCGTTTATTTCTTCAAAAGAAGGGCATTTGTTCAACCTTGCGCTTAGCAAATTTACTCCGTGACATTTTCCTTTTGGAAATTGATCAAAACACGCCCGTAGCCAGGAATCTTTTTCAGGGAGAGCCCCACTTGCTGAAGGCCTTGGCTGTTTCAGAAAAAGGTCGATTTTTATTATTCATTTTTGGTGAAACACCTCTCTCTATCAGAATTTCAAAAGAGCCGGTGGGGGGGGGGGGGGGGGGGGCTAGGGCACCCCCTCTGGTTGCGGGCCTGGATCAAAACATTGACAACTGCCTTGCGGTTACGGCTATTTTAAAAGTTTTCGGGGCGAATCACCTTAGGGTGTCGGCGTGCGTCGTCGCCTGCTGTCGTGGCCGTCGATTTGCTTGAGCGCAAGAGAGGGCGCCACCGCCACAGCGCTCGCTGTGTGGCGAGAAATAGCGAACGGCGCACGTTGACTATGGAGACGCTCTTTCTGCGCGCACCAATTGGCTCGGCAATCAAAAGCCCCTCGTTCGGTCATTGCGTCTGTGGCGGATTCCCTGCACGGCAACCTGGAAAAATAGGCCACAGGTGGTCAGCGGAGCAGTCACTTAATGGCAAATAGTCGTGCCTTACTTGCATAGGATGACCCATATTTGAAAAAAAAGATCGGCAGAGCCCACGCAGTGTGGGAATCGATGTAATGCAAAGCAGACAGCAAACAGCTGCATACATCGTCTTGTTTGTCATTGAGGCTAATGAAGTCATTCATGTCGTGAAATCTAGTTCGCTATATATCGCGAGATTGTCATACATGCATGCGTGTACAATCTGGTGTATGCCATGCTAATGAAACATATATTCTGCTACATATATACGATATATGCGATGTGTGACCTGCTATTTATGTCCGTCGCGCACTCCTGTCATGCCATACCAATTTAGGTGTATATCCGGTTAACAAAATGGCCGCCAGCGCACCATTAGCTCAGCCGTCTAAATCATACCCTACATGACATGTATGTCATGATTTTCGTGTTGCCACCTGTTATTTATGTTCGTCACACAGTCATGTCGCGAGATACAATCTTTGGTGTATATCAAGCTAGCGAAACGGCCGCCAGCGCAACAATGAGCGTGGCACGTAAGTCATGCTCTGCATGACATGCGTGTCATGATTTTCATGTTACCACGTGTTATTGGTGTTCGTCACACAGCAACGTCATGAGATACCAATTTTGGTGTATATCAAGCTAGCGCAACGGCCGCGAGCGCACCATGAGCGTCGAATGTAAATCATGCTATACATGACATGCGTGCCATGATTTGTACGTACGTTAAGACCTGTCATTTATGTTCGCCATATACTCTTGTCATGCCATACAAATTTTGGTGTATATCAAACTAACGAAACGGCCACAAGAGCACCAAAACAGTGCCATGTAAATAATGTGGTTCAAGACATGAATATAATGATTTTTATGTTAGGACCTGTCATTCATATTCGTCATAAAGTCATGTTACGCCATACCAATTTTGGTGTGCATCCTATTGAGGGAACGGCACGGTGAACACAAACTCGTAGGCGGCTAGATAGATAGATAGCTAGATAGATACGCTAAAAGTCGCAGAAGTTCGCTAAGGAATGCTTCGTATTTAAAAAGTCACAGTTTCGCCGCAACGGCGCAGCAATGAATGCGATAGCAAGAAATTGGAATGTAACGCGAAGAACGGAAACCAGCTCGAAATTTCCAGCGCGTCGTTCAAGCGCAACAGACGCACGAAAAGAACACACACAGGGCGAGCGCGAACCTATCATGCGTCACAGCTCTACACTTAAAGCACACTGCTCACACATAAAGCAGTACCCACGAAACGAACGAACACGTACACACAGGACGAGCGCGAACTAACTGTCACAGTTGTTACTTATTTCTGTTTGAACAGCGCGCTCCTTTCGCATACGCGGCCGCTGCAGCGAGCGAAGTTACCTTCGTACGCTCTGTGACTTCAGTGCTGACATCGCGGGGACAACGCCCCCCCCCCCCTTTCTTCCCCGATAAGTGCACGAATGCGACCACTCGATGTAGGGCGAAGAGAAACGGCATTCGCAAAAGCGGGGCGAGCTGGCCAACGTCTTTAAGTGCGCCCGTTTAGGGTGCCTTGATGCCCGCGCCCTCCGATGAGGGTGAGGACAGTCGCGTCGTCTGCTACGGCGGTCGCCATTGTGAATCCCGTCGCGGCTAGGCAGCATGCGAAATGCGCTACATAACGCGCCTGCGGTACGCGGATACGTCCGGAAATAAGTGCACGCTAGCGAGTTTTTTCTTCTTCCTTTCTTTTTTGATGCTTGGACAGCCTTTAGTGCTGTTGTTGCCTAAATGTTTATTAAGGAAGCATGTAATTCATGTAAACTGACGGCATGTGTATGTGGTATGCACTAGAGGTAGACGTGGACATCTTGAAAACGAATGCTCTTCCTTACGCCGAAAACGACACACTTAAGTTTAAAGCCTTACTTAGTTTTCTCCTAAACGCTGCATTCCAAAAACACAAATAATTGTTTAAAGTATTTATATCCATGCGAGCAGCAACAGCAGTATATGTATATCAACACACATTTTAGTGTTTCGAAGCTACCTAAGCGCGATTAAGGTGGCTTATGTTCCTGAATGATTGGTTGGTGAACTGCGGTACGGAACACCCGGCCACGCTGACGGTAGCGAGCGCATAAAACCTGAGGGAAACGAGCTCTGGCCTAACAACAGCACGCGCGCAACGCACAAGTGACCAGGCGGTGGATTCAAAATGGCGGCCTTGCTGCAGCCAAGGCCGAGGAGGCCGCATCTGCCCTCAAAGGCAGACTCCACTCTAAGTGGGGCGCGCGCATCGAGGCACTCTACGCCCGTTGCGCTCCTCGCGCCATCTCGCTGGTAATGAAGAAACGCTTATAAGCGCCTGCATCTCTGAGTACTGCGGTAAAGGGTGTGATATGACGCTCGCCGTTAGCCACCTGGACGAACTGCGCTCTGTGGCATAGTGGTTAGAGCCACGCGCTGCCGATCGAGAAGGCCCTGGTTCGATTCCGCGCTTCGGAAGCTTTTTAGGGGCGAAGCTCCTTAAGGCGGCACCCGTTCGTCCCTCGTAATTGTCGTCGTCGTAGGAGTAGTAGTAGTCGTAGTCCGTAACAAGTCTTACGCTTTGACCTCCAAGGTGGTGCCGGTGGGAGATTTTTCCTGTGCGTTGTTGAACAATAAAAAATTCGCAGCGTGCGCGTTAACTAAAAGACGAATTCTTCTGTCTCTCATTCCCCATTAGCAGCCATTGGCATGTTCCAGTAGGAAACGTTAGTAGAAGTAGAAGTGTAAGTGTTAGCTAAAAGCCGACTTCTTCTGTCTCTCATTCGCATTAGCAGCCATTGTTTACCTCCAAGGTAGCGCCTGGTGAGATTTCTCCTGTGCGTGATTAAACAATAAAAATTTTGTTCAAAACGGCGTTGATTGATGAAATAAACCAACGAAGACGCCAGATGTTTTCTAAAAGCAGAACGAAAGAACGCCAGATGTTTCTAAAGCAAAACGAAAAGACGCCATCTGCTCAACGAAAGACGCCAGATGTTTTCTAAAGCAATGGTTTTCTAAACAATGAAAATTCACAGCGTACATGTAAAATTAAAGTGAGCTGCAAGTCGTCATAACTCTCATCGAACCTTTATTATAAACGCGCCCGATCTCACGTCGGTGATGATGTACTGGGCAGAATTCACGGAAGATTCACGGTTTCCCGATGAACCTCCGCAGCTTCGCCCACTCATCATCATTCACTCCGTGGATATGCTGTGATTTTTTTTTCGGAATTATTTTCCTTTAGAACTTATATATATATATATATATATATATATATATATATATATATATATATATATATATATATATATATATATATATATATACTTATACATGTACGCAGCATGACGGCGGCGACGGCAAAAATCAGCCGAGACTGTCCATATAATTTCTATCGCAATCAAAAGAAGAAGGCAACTGTTAGCCCAACAAATGGCGTGCACGTTACCGGTCACACCGCTGTCACGAGATACTTTATGGCTATAAAATGTGGTGGCTATGCTACCACCTGGAAACTTAACAACGAGTGTTTATTGAAGAGCAGTGATACAGTAGATCGGAGCATCATAAGCGATGCCTTTTTTGAAAACCTGTGTATAAGAGTGGCACGGTGAAGATGCAATCAAACTATACTAGCACATCAAAGCTTAGCAAAGAGTGTTCATTAAGAGCAGTGATATCTTAAACAGTTGCAAAATATAGAAATGCCTGACGAAGGGAACGCCGCTAGCTTGGCTGTTTCATCGGTGTCTGCGAAGCGGGCCTGGTTGAGCTTTTTTTTTTTTTGTTCCTGTCTTTGCCCGACTGCATGTGCAACGATTTCCACCTCATGAATGAGGTACCTGTTGTGTTTTCCGTACTGGTCCAACTGTGCCCCCGCATTATGAGCACCTCCAAGAGTGGCTGCCAAGTGAAGCACACCCACCGTTACACGCAGTGTGCTGCGACACGTGTGGTGTATAAATTACCCCTAACCTGTGGGAAGTCCTACGTAGGACAAACGGGAAGATGCGTAAATGGCCGCATGAGGGAACGCGCGTACAATTTAAAGAATGATTTTGCTGCGCACCTTTCGGCGCATTGCACAACCTGCTCTTGTGAGCAGAGATTCCATGACATAAGCATCCTTGGCAGAAGTAAACATAAAACGGCGCGCGAACTCCGGGAGGCATTCCACGTGAAAGACATTACGGCAGCTTCACGCAAGTGGTGCCAAGGATGGCCTTTCTCTTTTCTCCATCTTACTTTTTCTCTCTTTTATCTATTCTTTGTATCTCTTTCTTTCTCCCTCTATATATTTCTCTCTTGTGCTCTTTCTAGCTTCATTTTCTTTCCTCATTGTTTATCTTCATTTCTGTCTGTTTCTCTTTCTATGTATTTATTTCTCTCTCTTTCTAACTGCTTATTCCTTTAGTCCCTTTATTTATCTCTATTTTTCTCTCTGTATTGATATTGCTTTCTTTTTCTCTCTCTCATTCTCTTTCCCTCCCTCACTATGCTTTTCTGTCTTTTTATCTTTCTATGGCTTGCCGCCGTCGCTTCGCAGCTATTCCTTGGGCTAACTGTTGACTTCTCTATTTTTAGTGGATCACTGGCGAGTGATGAGATTTGCCCGATTTCTGGGGCACATACCCGTTGATGACGATCGTTTTCTCGTTACCATGGACATTTTATTGCCGGCTATAATAGCTTCGCTGTTAAAATTTTCATTGTGCCAGTCAAACGTCGGTTTCATTGTCTGACGCGGAACAGTTTTTTTTAATCTTTGGTCTGATATCCCTCTATAGCCTGTGTGGTGTGGACGATGCGCATTGGGAATAGTTATGGGTCATTTCATGCCAGCTGCCCCAACCTTGGCGCTCGACCATCTGCGCTTTCCTTGAAAAAAATTGAGAACTATCTCTGTAAAGATAGAAGTCTTCCTCCAAAATATTTTTAGCGAAAAAGAAATTTCATTAGCGTAAACCTGATGTGAATTTTTTCGAGAAACTGTGGCTCTGAAAACAAATTATCAACATATTGGTTCTTTCTAAATTAGGTTGGGACAATATTTTTCCTACAGGACGATGCTGGGCATTACACCTGAAAACTTTTTTGCAAATTGTTAGGCTTCCGGGTCTTTTTTATATGTGACAAATATGGCCTTTATTGGGAATTCTTTTGTGGATAGATTACTTTTACTGAAATGGTATATTTCATGTTAAACCACTGTCATGAAGTTGTTCAACACGCTAGAAATAATTTTAGCCGCATATACCGCGAAACAATGCGTACAGCCGGCGACACACTTTCAAAGTAATTAGTTTTGGCCGATATTCAGTCGTAAATTGAACATTCAGGTGGTCCCACTAAAATTGCTCCAAATAGCGCACTTATTAGCAACGTCCACTCCCCAGAATATGAGAAAGCTTTGTCAAATTACTTCTTGTTTTAAGAGAGCATAAAATTTTGCAAGTTACCTGTCACTTGTGTCTGCGCTTTTACACATTTTGTCCTCGTAGGAAAGCGTCCGAGCAGTAACTACAACTTGCCTAGGCGTGAGGCATCCTGCGTTGTTGGGCGTACATCTAGCCAATATCATCAGCTTTTTGACGGGTTTATTTCAATGCTTTATTAGCCAGTATTAGAAATGCGGGCACTGCTAGAGTGCATTCCATGGGATGTCAATGTCCGCTGATGACCGGTATAGTGTTATCGCGCAGCACTGCTAAGTGACACTGTTGTGTTCAATAGGCAGTTACCTGCGATAGAATTTAGATATAGAAAAATACGCCGTCATCATGAACAGCATCAGTCGCGTATGATGGCGGATATACTGCAAAGTTGCACCAACACAATCGCGTTGAAGCGACCACGGTGACCATGGCGTTGAATAAGCAGTGACGACTTGCCTGTAAACACTTCACCCCGCTTAAATGCCAATTACTGCATCGAAAAAGATGTTATTAATAAAAACTACGTTTCGTTTCACTGTTGCTTGATATTACAGTCATAATGAGAGGGATAAAAGCTTATGAATGCAAATAGCGCAAAAAAAAGTAAGACTAGACGAAGAAGGCTACAGCACAAGCGCTTGTGCTGTAGCCTTCTTCGTCTAGTCTTACGTTTTTTCGCGCTATTTGCATTCATCATGAATTACCAACTGGCCCAACAATCAATCCTTCTGAGAAAAGCTTAGTCCACTAATCTTTGTGAATCCGTAAGATCGGGTGACAATGACTGCAAAGAAAAATGGGAAGACCGGCCCCTTATCCTAAACTAAGAGCAGCATAGTGGTTGCTGCTTTTCTCCCAAGACGGACGAAAATTTGCACGAAAAAAATGGCGAAGTTTGCACAAAGCGGCGCAAGGCTTGAAACAGCGAAACTGGGCAATTCTGAAGAATAATCTGGTTGCTTCTACGTTTCTTGTAGTCCTTAGCTAGGTGATGCAGGTTGTTTCTAGGTTGCTTCTAGCTCTTTGCCAGGCTTTAGGTAGGTGATGCAGGTTGTTTCTAGGTTGCTTCTCAGCGCATAGAGGTTCAAGGTAAATCACAGACAGCCACAGACACGACATAGATGTCCAAACTCCAGAGACAAAAACTCGCGCTGAAACCAAGCGTTCACACCTCTCTCATAGTTCTACGGGAACGTCACCATTGGCGTATGCCTTCCGTCGCTTCGTGGTCTTCTGGAAGCCGCCGTGGCCTTTCCCGTAGCCTAGTATTCTCTCGTTGTACGTACTACGTACTCGGGGTCGTCGGCTCGCCGCCGTCGCTTCGTAGTCGTTTGTTTGGCTAACTGCTGTCATCTTTCTTTTAAGTGGAAGTTGTGTGTAGTGACATTTACCCAATTTCTGTTCCACATACTCGTTTATGATGTTGATAATTTTCTGATGGGCCGCGGAGTGGCAAATACCCGTTTTATGACAATAGTTTTCTTCTTCATTTTTAGTGGACGTGTGGTGAGTGGCGGGATTTACCCAATTTCCGTGTTGCGTGCACGTTTATGATGATGATAGTATTTGGTAAGGGGGCGGGGGCAAGGAACGATTTGCTAAGGGCAGTGCTGGGCAGTATCGAAGATACATGTATCTTAGACACTAGCTTTGGGTATCTTGTATCTGTGTCGCGATACATCTCGCAAAAGGATTATCTGTATCTGTATTTCCGATACATTCAATAATGTGTCCTGTATCTTAAGATACAAGATACTTCTATGGAAACACCACCATACGATACAATTATCGCTGGCTCAACTCCGTTTCTCAAGATGGTACTGGTGCCTATAAACCGAATGAATAAAACAAAGCGCAGTGACATTTTTATTTTTCCGCCAGAGTCCATCAGTGAGGGCAGGCGATGATGTGTGCGCGTCCGTTTAGGTGGAGCAGAGCAACATGACAGCGCTCGCTTAGTATCGACAGAACAAGCGCGCGAACGTCTATGCTTAGCTCACGTGCCTTTCTTTCCGCGATTTTTTTTTCTTTTTTCGTGTGCCAGCGCCATGATACCTACCCTTACCCCGTGTCTAGCGCCGCGTACCACAATGCGTGGAGTGATTATCGCGCAAATTCTGATGCCGCTCCCCTGCGTAGTGCTTCGTTACAAAATCTGAAGAATAGGGTTGTTTGCGTCCCGTGGCTTTCACACTTCACCGATTTGGAGGATATAGGATTCCCAAGCAACGCTTAGCGGCGCTGCTGCTCTTGTCAGGCAGCGCCATCTCTGGCAGAAAAAGAGAAACTGGGCTGTAAGCAGCGCGCGTTTTCCCTTCACTCCACCGCGTTGCCGCTCGCTTCTGTGCACGTGCAGAGCTCTCGCGGAGCACTTACGGCGCCTCACAATGTACCGCTTGCAGTGCGGCTTCAAAAAGATTTTCAAGCTTGACTGGCACTTCCGAAAAGCGAACTTTATAAAATGAGAAAGGCTCGTCAATCACGTTAACGGTGAAGAGCAGACGATCGACGACAACGACACCCGACTCAAAGCGAAATGTATTTCCCAAGTCGCGATTACACCGTGTAGGACGTATACCTCGAGGTAAGTCTCATTCAGTCATCTTAAAGATGAATAATGGTCCACATGCACTCCGAAATTAAGCCGTACACGCTATCGATGTTCTGCGGCGTGGACTACGAGTCATATGATTGTTGTTTTGATATGGCATGCTTACAGTAGCAGCAGTGTACTTTCGTGATCAAACGTTTGCGGCGTGCGAAAGAAAGATTATACGGCCATGGCACTGCTTCCTGAGAAGGTTAGAGTCAAGTCCTCCGTGCCGCTCGAGAATCACCCGCCGATTAAAACGCGAGACAGCTAGCTGAGCTTTAACCACTATGAAGCAAGATGAACTGCTCGCCTCGTTTTTTCGGCTCTCGCGTCATGCTTGCAGTCTCTTTTTATGATATTGTCGCGTGGTCGTGACGTCGACGAAGGCAGCAGTCAACACGTCGAGATGAAACTCTTTATTAGGCCGAACTTGTGGCCGAGAAACTGAAAGCTACAGCAATGCACTGATAGCGGCGAACAGAGCGTCGACCGTCGATCAACTGACAAGCGGTCGAGCGCGTCGCCTTTTATACTGGCACTATCGAAATTTCCATCAATATCGCTGGTGGCGGCGTTATCTCTCGACAAAGCTCGAACATTCGCGTGCGGCGCGCAATCTTAACAAAACGATCTACTAAAATCGTGAAGCTTCTCGAACACTGCTTCGCGGCCACCGTCGAGCGTTGATAACCGTCCTTGCTGTTCAAACCCGAACACAAGAAGTGGGCGTGGCATTGCCCCCCTCTGAAAAAGCATCGTCCCGATGCTTGTGAAAGAACAAAGAAGAGAAAAAAACAAGTGCATAAATAAATTACAATAGCAAAGAAAAAAATAGAGTCCACAGGTTCGCTAACGCGCAAAAAACGGTTTAAGGCGCACGACATGGACGACTTCATGCCGTGCGCGGCGTCGCTGGGAGTTCGTAATGCCGTCTGTGATGACCTCGTAGTCAAGAGCGCCGAGACGTCGAAGAACCTTGTATGGCCCGAAGTATCGCCGAAGGAGTTTTTCGCTAAGCCCACGTCGGCGTATCGGCGTCCAGACCCAAACACGGTCGCCGGGCTGGTATTCCACGAAGCGTCGTCGAAGATTGTAGCGACGGCTGTCGGTGTACTGCTGGGTCTTGATGCGCAGGCGGGCGAGCTGTCGAGCCTCTTCGGCACGTTACAAGTAAGCGGCGTCGTCGAGGTTTTCTTCTTCTCTTGACAGGCGTATAAAACCTGATGCGTGAACGCGGCTAGAAAATCGCACAAAGTCAGAAGGTGGTTACTTCAAGGTTGCAATTGCAAAGCATGTATTAAGTGCCAGTTATATTTAGCGGCTTAAATATATATCACCCTAATAAAGTGACAAAAACAAAGCAGACCTGCACAACGATGTCAAAGCTTGCTGAAAATGCACAGACGTCCGTTCCGGCGTGATAAAGCAGCCTTCCCGACGCGTGAAATGCAGGCGCCGAACTTCTGACAACGTGCCGAGTTCAGTTGAATTCAACCAACCGCGCAACGCTAACGGTATAACGCGAGTGTGAACGTTCAACAACGACGGGTAGCTCTCACGAACACGGGGAATCAAAACACAAAGTTGCTTCACCTACAACCGTAACTGGACTTTAACAATGCGAGAAGACAGCGAGTAATCATTACTGTAGTCGCTGCGTGCATGCACCGCGTTGCTTAACAATTCAGGTAGTCGGAGCGAACGAAAGCGATGAAAAGGCGAGACAGCGCTGTCAGCTATCCACGCTTGCCGCCTTCATTTTTCGTGCGACACGCCCGGGAACCGATACAGTTTAACACGTGAATCGTGTGCCTTGGTGTTGTCTGCACTGTTGAGGCTGGCCACTAAACCGCAATACTTCGGACCACGCTTGCGCTTCCGCGGGGTCGCTTCTGCCATCGCGGAAATGCGCAGCTTCGCACAGCAAGCCTCTCGGTTCAACGTACCCAGCTGACGGCCCCGAACGCGTGCGCTACCGCAACCGTGAAAGGGGCTGAGTCGGCCGCGCATAAGGTTCAGAGCTTTCCGACAGAGCCGCAGCGCGGCTGGCGCGGCGCTGTCGTCGCGCCGCAAACTTGAGCTTGGGTTCCCTATGGTGGACGTAAGTTCGACTTACATGCGATTGACTTATGCGCGAATAAGATCCTAACTATAGCACCACTTGTGCGGATGCTAGATGTAATAGATGAAGCGTTTACCTAGCAGAAGATATGTTCGTGTACCCTATCATTTTCTTGCTGCTGTGAATCGAATCCCGGCCGCGGCGATTGCATTTTCCATGGAGCCAAAAATACTTGAGGCCCGTGTACTTCGATTTAGGTGCACCTTAAACAACTCCAGGTGGTCGAAATTTCCGGAGCCCTCCACTGGGCGTCCCTCGTAATCGTACCGTGGCTTTGGGACGTTCAACCCTAACGATTATTAGTTTTTGAAAATGTAACTTGGTTGTTAGCACAAGTGCTTTCCTAGTTGCCCTTGTTTTGCGTCCCGTAGATTACCTAGTGTTCTTAACTGTTTGTTCGCGGTCTGGTCCCAGCAATATGCCTCTTGTAACGTGCTGCCAAAATAAGCTCTCTGCTTTATTCTTACTTTGAACTGCCTGCATTATTTCTGCTACTGTTTACGCATTTATATTTCACTTGAGTTTACTGTTCTGCCAAGGCGATTTTGAAAGCAAATATGTGATTATGTGGGCGTGCACTGAGTACACAGTACCAAACGTCCTCCTTATTGCTTAGCAAAACAGCGAAATTGAGCTTGCATTATAATTATAGAAATAATTAGGTGTCAACTTAAAGTTGTTAGGAAATGAATTCGAGAAAAATTGCGATACCAAATGACCTGTTTTTCTCATGAGCGTCGCAACAAGCCGTTTCAGTCAATTTTTCATAGGCACTAAATATTTTTATTGTCTTAAACAAGTAAGTTGGAGATACTTGATGCTTACTTGACATAACTGTTAGGGGTGCCGCCTGTATCGTGTTTCAATACTTCTTCACGGTGAATGTTTGATACAGGATGTATTTTCTATTTTATTTACATATATTTGTTTTCGTTTTTTAGGCCTCCCTAATTTGTTTTTTAACACGAAAGTGTTTTATGCCGGGGTCCACCACGGCTCCGCTGACGTATTTCCGTCACGGATATGACGTTGTAAAACATAAAGACTAACATTGGGCAAAGAAAAAACCAGAAGAAGTTCCGTCACCGGGAATCGAACGCACGACCGCTCGTTCCGCAGCGCGCAGCGCGAAACGATTCGGCCACGGACGGGACGTTCTCCGCAATACTAACGGCGAGCTATTTATATACACCATTTGTGGGTGGCTGTACTCAGAGATCTGTGTTACAGTGTTTTCGTTATCACTAGCGAGATGGCGCGACGGGCTCGAAGAGCGTAGAAGAGCGCGCGTGAAAGGTCGTCGCTGTTGCGACGAGCGCCCGCGTCTACAGGGCGTGGTCGCTTGTGCGGTCGCTTATCTCGTGATCACGGTGGTTTGTACGTCTCGCGTTGAGAGCACGAAGGGCACTTGGCCCACTGCAGCGGCTGCTTTTGCGAAAGGAGCGCGGGGCTCACGCAAAAATAAGTTACAAATGCGACAGTTAGTTCGCTCTCATCCTGTGTATGTTCGTTCCGTGCGTCCTTTCTGCTTGAGCAGCGCGTTGCAAGTTTCGAGCTGCTTGCCGTCCTTCGCGTGACAATACAATTTGCTGCTGTAGCATTCATTCCATCGCCCTGGGGCGAAAGAATGCGCAACAAACGCTCAACTACGTGTGTGAAGACACGTTTCACTTTCGTGTTATACCGATTCCTATGACAGAGGTATCATCCATGTTTTTTTTTTACTATGACTAATCGCCAGGCAATCGGAGCTATAGGTGGCAATAGCGTGAATAACAGCGGTGTGCTGCTACGATTTGGGCAACTAGCCTGCCAAGCGCTCTTATTTCTTTATTTTGGAGTGATCGGGTTTAATACACAAAAAAATTATTAGGATGCTCGGCTCAAGCCGCATCGCGATGTTTCGGCATCTGCGCGGTTTCAGATTGCCCTGTTAAGGTTACGCGCGAATCCCAGCCGCGGCAGCCACATTTCGATGAAGGCGAAATGCTCGAGGCCCGTGTACTTAGACTTAGGTGCACGTTATAGAATGCCAAGTGGTCGAAAATCGCAGGTGGTCGAAAACCCCAAGGTAGTCGTTAACAACCCCAGGTGGCCCTCCACTACGGCGTCCATCATAACCATATCGCGGTTTTGTGATGCAAAACCGCAACAATTATTATTAAAATTATGCGTAGGACGCGAGCACTGTAGTTCATTCGGGAGTTTACGCGAGCACGAGCGGTAACGCTGGAAGGTTCGATCGCTGATGTGACCACGCGTTCCGCCGATGATCCGAATACCGAAGGCAAACGACATTTATTCCCGCTATCAGTGTACAGCGTTCTTTTGCTTGTACATTGAGTGACTTAGTTTTCTGGGCACACGTTTAGCCAATGAGCAGTTTCGTTTCTACCAGAGTGATTGGCACCTTCTTCGTCTTCACCACTACGTGATAGTACAATAGGCGTTAGGCATTTCTGGGGTGCACATGTTCTCTCGTTGAAAAAAAAAAATGTCAAAAGATTGCACGTGAGTGAGTATGTGATAACGAACGTTTTACGCCAGCAGATAAGTAGAACATGAAAAGTCATTGCAGTTTTATGAGCTCTATACGTATACAGAGTACATCACGAAAAATGTCCCTAGCAGTGTTTTCGCTGCTGTACACCGGTGTTGTGTAAACGGGCTTTTACACACAAGATAAAGCTCCACACGGTATTTGCGCCATCGAGCGAAGGCTCATTGAAGTTCTTGTGATTAGATGGCGACCGGCTAGCTGGTCGGCAAGCTGAGCAGCGACTCTCATCACTTACAAAAATGACAAGCCAGAACCGCTGTCGGTGAACAGCTGTCCTGTTAAACAGCCGAAACAGACCCCAATAGGTTGTGTCGGAAGTAAACTAATGCACTTTGAGCAAGAAGGACAAAACCTTTGAGATACTTACAGATATTTAATTAAAGTCAAACAAAATTGGTCACATTAAAGAAATTTTCAAGCAAACCGTTTTGTGCATACGTGTTCGCTACTACATTATGGGGGTCTATAATAACAAATTTGCGAATGTATCGAAGTATCTTAAGACACAATTGGCAAGTACCGTATCGAATACGATTATTGCGGTAGTATCTTGTATCGGTATCTCCAATACTTCTTGCCGGACTATCTTGTATCTTATCGCGATACAGTTTCAAAGTATCTTTGCCCAGCCCTGGCTAAAGGCGCTTCTCGCAGCCGCTGTTGCCGTTGCCGTTACCCAGTAAAAATGCGAAGCATTTCTTAGCGAACCTTTGGCACTTAGAGCGTTTCTATCTATGCATCTATCTATTAGCCGCCTCGTCTGGGTACTCCCATGATCGCCTCCTTAACTTGGCGAAACGGGAAACAACGGGAAACTAGCCAACAAGTTGACCTTATCAGACTTAACTTGGCGTGGACAAAATTTGCATGGGAGGATAAGAGGATTCGACGAATATGACTGTCCGGTCATGACACGAATAACGTGAAAATGTTGAACATGAAACAGCGCGCTCAGACAGGACAGAAAGTTACAAGAAGCACACAGACACAGCGCTGTGTCTTGTGATTCTTGTGATTAGATGCAATCCACGTTCTCGACACCGTGGAAGTCCCGGCGTCAGCCAAAAAAGCCCTAAGCCTGGGGCCTAAGTATTGTGTTCATCCTCAGCCAGACAAGGTAGGGCTACTTTCCTTCGTCAGAGACGCGTCCGCAAGGACAGGCATTGGAGAAGACTTCGACAGGTGTGTGAGCGAGGGAGTTGACGTTTTGAGGACCATGCCAAGGGCCAAATCTTCGATCCGTACTAAGGAGGTGGTGTCCGCCCTTCGGGAAGCAGGCCTAAAGCTTCTGATGTCCGACAAGGAGGGAGGCTGTGTTGTCATGACCTCAGGAACCTACGCAGAAAAGGCAGGGGAAGCAGTAACCAGCAACTTTCATCGTGTTCATGGCGCAGACCCTGAGAAAGTAAAGAAAGAAGCTTTGCGGAGGTGCGAAAACTTGAAGTTATGTAAGGTTGCTGCGTCGATCAAGAACAGCCAGCACTCTTGCCTCGAGGTATTTTTCTCCGCCAAGACCCACAAGCCTGAACACCCATTCAGAGTTATAGTTTCGGAGCGAGGCACCTGGCAGCACTGCGTGGGGCGGTTCCTGCAGCGGTCGCTGGCCTTGCTATCCGTCGATGACCCGTTCCTTGTTAGAAAAGCGCAAGATGTCTCCGCCTTCCTGGAAACCGAGCAACCCAAAGCGGTGAGTGCTTTTTCAATAGATTTGAAAGATCTATATTATTCACTGCCACATGCGTCCATTTGTGAAGCAGTTGAGGAGGCTATTGACAGCACAGGTGCCATCCGTTTTCAAAATGAGTGCGCGATCAACGTTGAAGGCTTTATGGAGTTGCTGTCCTTCTACCTACGCTCCACGTTCATAAAATTCGAAGAAGGAGTGTACATCCAAAACAAGGGAGTCTGCATTGGCTCATGCATCGCACCCACGCTGAGTGACCTTGTTCTAGCCCGTCATGACAGAGGCCTTCATACGTCTTTGAAAGGCAGCACAGTGCAAAAGGTATTCCGGTTTGTGGATGACTACCTTATCATCCACAAGGTGCAAGAGAATGGACAAGATGCTGACGACATTCTTCGAGTTTTCGCAGAAAAATTGGGAGACTTTGTGCTAACGAAGGAGCTACCCTCAGACAACAAACTTCAGTTCTTGGATCTGAGGCTACATCTGAGTGCTGAGCATTTGTGCTGGAGTTATGCCCCTCGGTCACAAAAAGGTTTCGTGCCATACACATCGGCACATTCGAAGCTTGTCAAGCGGGGAGTGGCCATGTCTGCCCTCAAGAGTTCGTTGAGCAGAACCTGCCTCCACCGCGTCCAAGAGAGCCTTGATGAACAAACACGCCGTCTGCGCCTGGCCGGTTATCCGGACTCGCTTCTTTGCAGCATAGGCTACAAGCTTTTGAGACAGTTCCGAAGACCACCTGGAGAAGAGCCCCGCAGAGAAAAAAAGAAAATGGCAGTCGTCCCCTACATTCATGGTGTTAGCCACAGGCTCAAAAAAATTGTAGGGCGATCGGGCGTTGATTTGGTTTTTTCGGCCCCCAACAAACTAAGCAAGCTCTGCCGACAGGTTAATTGCAGTCATCCCGCTCAGAGACTTTGCACCAAGAAGCACACGAAGCCGTTTGTTGCGTGTAAGGATGAGGTGGTATATGAGGTTCCATTGTCCTGCGGACGCTCGTACGTAGGGCAAACGGGGCGATGCCTTAATGATCGCCTACGTGAACACGCGTGTGACGTCCGTAATTCCGCCGGGAGCACCTTAGCCGCCCACGTTTCTGAGTGCTCATGCCGACCTGCATTCGAACAGTGCAAAGTCTTGGGCCGGTATTCAGACAAGCTGAGAAGAGAGCTTCGAAATTCACCAACGAGGAGAGGGTTGTATCAGCTCTCCGTCTGTCGGCCTGTCACAAAAAGAACTCAGTTTTCTCGGGAGCTGAGTCTGGAGTTGGGGTAAAGAACCTGTTTTTTGGGGGCGCTTCGCCGTGCTGGTGCTGCGACGTGGTTTTCCTTTTTCCTTTTTCTTTTTCCTTTCTTTTTCGTTCTTTTTCTTTTTATCTTTCTTTTTCTCCCCAACCCCCTTTTTTCACGTTTCGTGAAAATAAACCTCAGTTGTTAGTCAGCGCTGTGTCTGTGTGCTTCTTGTAACTTTCTGTCCTGTCTGAGCGCGCTGTTTCATGTTCAAGATGTACCAACTGGCCCGCGAACAATCATTGTTACAGTGAAAATGTTGCCGCGTACGTCGTAAGACTCTTTCCTCCAAACACGTGTGGCACGTACCCGTGTACCACGAGGCGCGGTGTACCGGTATGTGCCACAGGTAATTGGCAGTTTATATCTACCCAGGAGCGCCGAGAACAGACATTGGTAATTTAAATGAGAGAACGTTAAGAAAAACCGACATCGGCAGCGTTGACCCGGCGAATGAAAAAAAAAACACGCTTGATCCATCCGTCATAGTAATCGGAATAACACGAAAGTAAAGCGTGCCCTTACAGAAGTAACAGAATGCTTACTGTACATTGATATAAGAAAGTTTGCACAATGTATATTGATGCCTGGCAGCTACTGGGGCCGTTTAACGTGTATGCACCCACTTTCATGATTGGTGGTACATCTCCATCCCGACGACTAACGTCCATGTTAAATGATTAAACAAACCCTTGTGGTAGCTGCACTGGTTAACGGTGAAAGCGTAATCAGAGACCGAGGGGTGATAGCCAGAAGAGCGTCGCATATTGGACGCAGAACTTGGTCGCCATCCCGCGGCATGTTAAAATGTGATTGAACACCACGGCCGGACTAGAGGGAAACGCAATGTGCGTCGTGCCGCCCCGGTAGCCCGGCTGCGACTTTCCTCGGGACGAGCGCGAGAGCGGGGAACGCGGTGTTACAGCCAGGTGTGGCAGGTGCGCGTCGCAGAGCTATTTTTGGATTGGATTAGCGTGATGCTATGAGCGAGGCCGAGGTTTTTACCACGCTTGGGCCAATATCGCCACCTCGCGGTGTGTTAAGGCATTGATAAAATTGAACTTCTATTGAAAACGTGCCGAATGCGACGGACGTGTAACGCGTTGCAGGTGCTAATCGCGGAAGCCATAGTAATGACGACTTACCTCACCTTACCGCTCCCAGAGGGCAACACCACCCCGTCGACCTGGAGAGTGGTAGATATAAAAGGTGCGTTTGTAAAGCCTATAGAGTCTGTGACCATGGCGCAGTGGATAGCGTGCCCGGCATGGGCACGCTATCCGTTGTTGCGGATCGAGCGGTCGTGGGTTCGATTCCGGATCACGGAACCTTTTGTTTTCTTTGCCGTCTATTCGTGTACCTTTTTTCGACGTCATTTCCGTGACGGAAATAGGTCATGGAAGTCTTGGTGGACCCCGGCATAAAACACTTTCGTGTTAAAAATGACAATTAGGATCGCAGAAGGAAACGAACCGAAGCATTCTGCGTGACATTCAAGTAATCTACTACAGAGCCACGCCAGGTCGATAAACTGGTTTGAAAAAGCAGTCCATGCAGGCGTATTGTCGGTACAACGTCAATTGTGGCTGTGGTGTTGGCTATCTAATTTTACAAGAAAGTAATAAACACTAATTATGTACTCCTACGATACAGGCGTCTTATGGGAATAGCGTCTGTGTTTCCAGTGTTGGCTCTGCTTTTATAGCAGTCTAATAAACATTACATTTTTATTCCTATAATTGAGCAAACTATATTGCAGCATTGCGCGACCCCGGAGGACTACATTAACGAAAGTTAGGGATGATATTGTCCCGTGGTCGTGACGTCGACGAGGGCAGCACTCAGCACGTCAGAGATGAAACTCTTTATTTGGCCGAACTTGTGGCCAGGAAACTGAAGGTCAACTGAGCGGCAAACAGAGCGTCGACCGTCGATCAACTAACAAGCGGTCAAGCGCGTCGGCTTTTATACAGGCGCTATCGAACTTTCTAGCGATATCGCTGGTTGTTGCGCAATCTCTAGAATAAGCTCGAGTGTTCGCGTCTTGCGCGCAATTTTAACAAAATGATCTACAATAATCGCGAAGCTTCTCGAACAATGAGGCGTGGTTTGCGCTGAGCGTTGCTGACAGTCTTTGTGGGCGAAAACCGAATACAGCAAAAGTGATGATAAGAAACGCACGTGGCAATATTGGCATGATTGCACCATCAATACTGACGTATGCACTCTAACATAAAGGCTGACGTTCGTCGCACCATACGTTCCCCTTTAAACGCCAGTGTTAGCTACGTTCTGGGAAGCCCACGATGTGCACACAGCTACTACACTTGCGAAAACACGTCGATCCACCTTGTGACGCTTGGCTCAATACCATAAAATGCAGCATAGAAGTACTCGCTGACTGCTTCGCATGAAACCGATTCCCCCAACGCGTGGGATCTGCCGAATTGCTCTCTCGTCTTACGTACTCGGTGTCTCCGGCTCACCGCCGTTGCTTCACAGCAATCTGTTGTTGGGCTATCTGTTGCATTCTTCATTTTAAAGACGATAGTCTTTCTTGGGGAACTTAAACGCAGAAATTTTGTTCTGTCTTTCTGTCTTTCTGTTTGTCGGCACGCCCCTCGATTCAGCCACTCGGCCAAAGTTGAACCACTTGCCCAAGGGCCAGCCGTCTTGAACTGGTACGGCTGTTCATACTTGTGAACGTTGTCGATCAAAAAGTAAATATCATGCATATCTGAGGTGCAACATCACTAGGTAAGTATTAGGTGGCGTGTTCCTTTAATAGAAAATGCATACATACGTAATTTTAAGGACCCTAGTTTCTTAAGCTGCGCTGATAATGCATAAGAATGGAAGCTTGAGCGAGTTGGTATGCGTTCATCTTTGTTGAAACAGCGCTCACTAGACGACGACGAAGTAAAAGAAGGCACAGGACAGGCGCTGCCTGTCCTGTGCCTTCTTTTACTTCGTCGTCGTCTAGTGAGCGCTGTTTCAACAACGCTGAAAATGCGACTGCGCTGAAATTTGCCTTCCTCCGTGCCCTTCGCACGAGCTCATTGTTGTGTTTCGGTTTCGGTTCTGTATTGCACTGTACGAATGCCATGTGTTGGTGTTGAAAAACTTTAGTTTTGAGAAGGCCAGGAAGGTGAAAAAAAATATTTAAAAAATGAAAAAGCAGCGTTGTGGGCGGCCTTCAGGCTGCCGGTTGTGGGCGCCGCTCTGGCGTTCCTGTTTTACCCAGGCGACGTGTAAATAAAAGAGTCTGTGGAGAGTACTCGTTGAGTGCGGACGTTTCTCTGCTTCAGCGCTTCGCGCCAAACCGCGTTTTCGGGCTGGCTGGCGTCCCCGCCGGTCGCGTTGGTCACCGCCGGTCTTCGCCTGCTGCTGCGCCGGGACTACCAGCACGCGACACAGCACTCATGTTTCCCGACGTATTGCCAGATGGCGTCCATATCTCACACAGCGCCTCTTCTATCGTCTTTACACGACATTTGCAGCGAAGCACGCAGATACGCGGCCAATTTTTTTAGTAGACCAATGGTGAGTACTGAGACTTTTTCTGTGGCACATCCGTTTATGGTGGCAGTTTTTTGGTTCGTCGGACAAGGGACGCTTTGTTCAAAACAGCTTCGCTCTTCAGAGGAGTGTAGTTAAGTTTGTGGATTTCTGATAACGGTCTTGCAAAACTGTTCAGGGTGAAGCAAGAGTGCCGTTTTAACGGAGAAACTGTTCTTGGTCGAGCATTTCATATCCGAGATCCGTGGTAACGCTTGTGCGCATCATAAAGTGTATGCGCCACAGACATTGGGTCAATCCCACAACTCACCGCTAGTCCACTAAAAAAGAAGGCAACAGTTAGCCCAACAAACGCCTATGTGCCACATAAAATGGTTCAATCCCACAACACACAACTTCCACTTAGAAGGAAAGAGGCAACAGTTAGCCCTAAATCAAATGGCGTGAGCGTACCATAGCCACACCAGTGTCACGTGATACTTTGTGGTTATAAATGGTGCTGGTTATACTACCAGCTCAAAGGTTAACAAAGAGTGTTTATTAATGAGCAGTGATGCATCATACGGGAACATAGAAATGCGTGCGCCTCATGAAGCGAAGGCCACCAGCTTTCCTGTTTCTTGGGTGGTTGAATTTTCAAGCAGGCTGCAATAAGTGTTTTAATATAGAAGGACCGGAGACGTATCTGCATTTCAGGAAGCTACAGCTGCCGAGTCCATATACAAAGGTTTTACTGCGACATCCGATTTCTTTTTTGCTTATACCAACATGCGAAGTAAGACTCAAAGATGTGTCAAAAAAATCACACCATCTCCGCTAAAGGGGACCATGAGGCGATGCGAAGCAGTGTTTCGGCATGTCGAGCCCGCGTTTCAGAGGGGAAGTGGAGAGGGAGAAAGTGGGAGAGGGGGAGGAAGAAAGTGTTAGAGAGGAAGGGGAGAGGGGAGGGGAAGTGGGAGAGGAGGTGTGTGGAAAGGGTTCGCGCATGCGCAGTAGGGGTGGTCGCGCCGCACACCACCACTGGATTGAACTCCGCCATAAGATGCTTCGCACCTAAAATGAATACAGAACTAGCCTTACTATCAGTTCTGCAGTCCATATAAATCATAATGCGTAGAAAGACTGTCAGCCAGATGAATACAGAGTGATGCACAATGGACGTTGTGATTCCTGCGTTATGGGTTCAGTTGCTTACCAATTTTTTTTCCTGGACATACATGGTTCGGCTGATAACACTGGATCTTTCCCATGTGGGAATGCATGAGTGAGAAAGTGAGCTTGTCTATTTTATTCAAGTGTATTGTATCGATAGCTTGCCATTAACAAAGGCACCACTCATGGTCGACAACTGCTATCATACAGAAAGTGAAAGCATGGAAATAAAATAAGCGGAGCTTCCTGTGCGCAATATAGTTTAGGGCAATGAGTGCGACTTTATACTCATGCTAATTGTGCATCGCACTTTCTGTTTGTCACGAGGATTACTTCCGACCAATTCTCCCCGAATCATCGTTTGTGGAGGATGGACAGTTTGAGCAGTTCAATGTTGCCTGGATATATTAATGTCAGTGAATTCCTAGTAGTAAGAGAGACCAAATCGAAGAGCATATTCTCAAGTGGGCTTTAAGCGCTGGTTCTTGCGAGCGTTCTTAATAGGAATCCTAAGCGAGGAGCGGCTGTGCTTTAGCTGTGTTTCACCTTTCGGCGAGGGGCAGCTGTGTTACATCAATGGAGGTCTTTGATACCCATGTTGACTTGATGCCGGGCACATTTTCTTGTGTCCACGCGAAGGGCTGCTGCAGTGCCAATATCTGGTTTTCATACGGCCTTTGTGGGCTCGCCTATGCTGCTAGCGCTTCAGGATTCCTCCTGCGTCATGGCAAGCCCGTGTGATGATTGCAAAATGGTCCACTCGGCTGAAATTTCAAAATCCGTTTCGTGCTGACAAAAGTTCAGGAAGCTTTTTTCTGCTTTTGTACAGAGCGGTGGCCCCATCCAAGACGTGAATGTGCCTGGTTGAGGAGGGATCTTGTTTGACATTTAGTATTGAGTCCTGAAACGCAAAGACGGCAGTGGTGTGATCGAGGCTGTTGGAAGTCACAACAAGGGAGACTGCATCGCCGCTAGCTTCATTTGCTCGGAATTAAATAACCGCTGGATGCAATGATGCCTGCGGATTGTGCCAGTGGAATCGCTGTGCTGCATCCTTTACAACAATTGCTTTATTGTTGCTTAGGTTTGTTTTAAGGTGTCTGATGTAATGCGCCCTGCTGTTTGTTCACGAAACGATGATATTTGAGTTCCTTCAACGTGTCTGTGAACTTTTCAAGGAACTCATGTGAAAGAAGAAGTGACTCGATGCTGCAGCGCATGCCGCTGACCCGCTGTTTAACCAAGAAGCTTTCATTGTCTTCAGCCTCAATATTCAGATTATTCTGGAGTAAAGTTTCGGCGGCCTTAGTGCCTGGGGAATGGCTGTAGTAATAACAGGAAATGTTGGGATTTTAGGTCCCAAAACCACGATATAATTATGAGGGACGCCGTAGTGGAGGGCGCCGGAAATTTTCACCATCTGGTGTTCAACGTGCATCTAAGTCTAAGTACACGGGCCACAGGCATTCTCGTCTCCATGGAAAATGCGGCCGCCGCGGCCGGAATTCGATCCCGCCGCCTTCGGCCAGCAGTTAGTACCATAACCACTAGACAACCGTGGCGGGTAACTGCTGTAGTGGTCGAGCATGCGCGGCTCACTGTTGGCACAGTGTTGTTCTCAGTAGCTCTTCGCACGCCCCCTTAATGTAGAAGCGTGGAGGAGAAGGTCAAGATGTTTTGTGCTGCATACACACGAAGATGGTGCGGGTGCCACATTCCCCCGACCGCACGCAATGTGCAGGTCGCAGGTTTTCCCGGAAGGCAGTGGAACACTGAATTGTTTTCATAGAAGTTTCGGATAGAAGTCACGTCGCTTAGGGGCCCACTTTTCTTCTGTGGCGGCATGCTCAGCCCTGCAGAATTACATTGAATTCCACTGCCTCACGTGCCAGTCGCTCAGTGGCAACAAAAAGCTTATCTCACTGCGCGACCGTGGTGCCAATGTAAGTGTCTGCAATTTGCTGCCTTCTTGCGTAAATTTCTTTTCTTTTATTCGTGACGCATAGTCATTGAGAAGAATGTTTTCATTCGTTTCGTGCATTGCTCTCGATGTCTCGCGAGATAAGTGCGCATTGTTTGCATAATGTGTGCTTCGTTATCTTTATGTGTTATCTCTGCGTTATCTCTAGCAGCATGTGTGCTTCGTTATCTCTATGTAAACTTGTCTGCGTCCTTGAGCCCGCTTTCTTCTAAGAGGGCTCGCCCCTCAGTGACTGTAACAGGCAGCTCATCTACAGCAGGCTCTGCTTCCTGATCTGGAACAGGCATATCAAGCTCCAGCAATTGTTTCTCGAAACTTCTTGATGGTCTTAAGTGATAACAGCGATGGAGACTGCGCTGGTAGAGCTTCTATGCTGGAATTAATCCCACGGACGGAAACGTGTTCACAAGAGACACTGTGATCACTGCAGACACGGGAAAACTTACTGTGTGCTCCAGAAGTGGATTAGGACACCATACCAATGCTTGAAGCGACGTGTACTTATTATGTACTACATGTAGTGAGGGCCGCACACTGTGTTGGCATCTTGATTCTACTTTGCATGAAGCAAAAGTAGACGACGTTGTGACTCGTTGAGGTCTTGAATATTGACTATATACTTCAGCTTCGCCTGCGTGCTTTTGTGGCATGATTTATGTCCTAGGGAGCATGGTGGACGTTCAGGACCTGTGAAGAGCAAGAATAAAGTGATTAAGCTTTTATAGAATCTGGTTCCTGAACACTCTCATTATTCAACAAAATTGAGCAAAACTTTTGGCTGCATTTGACTTCTGTAACACGTGGGTGCTTGAAGCATGAACTGATGATTTGTTTTTATTCACTCTGCTGAAAACTTTGCTAAACATGTTTGCGTACCGCAACCACGAAATGATTAGGAGGCATGCCGTAAACGGGTAGACGAAATAATCCCGACTTACATGGGTTATTTAGCGTGAATACAAGCCTAAGTGGACAAGCGTTTCCTCATTTGGCCTCCATTAAAATTCGCCCTCTACAGCTGAGGCCATGGCCCTGATTTTACTGAACTGCGCTTTGTCACCCAGCTTCGCCCGTCCTCTAGGAATCGAACACGCGAAATATCCTGTGATTTCTGCACAATGAATGCAGTAAAAGCGGTGAAAGCGTGAGCACTGAAAGCTAGTCATGAGCACGTGGTCTCTCTAATAATCATATGCTTGAAACATCAGGAGCATCATTTATTATGCATGAAACATCACTCCGAACCATTAGCGTTTTAAAGGCGCTAGTGAAAGAAAGCAACTACGTTCACCAAGTTTCCAAACAATGATCGTTGCAAAATAGGAAATACAGACTCATGATCTTAGATGGGCATGCTTCACCAGAAGAGAAAGAAACACACCTTCGCCAATGGCTTGCCACCGAGAATGGAGCAGATGCTTCGATGCAAAAACAATTGATTACATGAACACAGCTTCTCCAACGGCAGGCACAACTGATACATGCCACAGACCGATGAGCTGCCTTTCCTTAGTGTGTAAACCACATTCAGCATATGCACCATTTCTTTGGAAAAATTTGCCAGCCATATTTCGACATGATAGGATCACGTGTGCTAGCACGTCTGCCTCCAAGCGCGTCATGCTTTTCCGTTTGCTACATGTTTATAGCCGAAGAATCATGGTCGCTTGAACGCGATTGTTTTGGTAGAATTTGCAGCATGTCCGCCATCCTAAGCGACTGATGCTTTTCATGATGACGCCGCATTTTTTATAGGTAATCCTATTGAAGGTACTGCCTATCGAACACAACACTGTCACTTGCGAGTGCTGCGCGATAATAACGCTATGCAGACCATCAGCGGACATTGATATCCCATCGAATGCACTCTATGAGGGTCCGCGTTTCTAATACCGGCTATTAAAGCATTCAAATAAACCTTATGAAGAAAGCTGGATTATGTTGCCTAGATTGTACGACCATCAACGCAGGAAGCCTCACACCCACGTAAGTTGTAGTTACTGCTCGGACGCCTTAGACAAAATGTGTACAAGCGCTGACACAAGTACCAGGTAATTTAAAAAAAAATTATTGCGATAGCAATTATATGGACAGTCCTCGGCTGGTTTTGCCGTCGCCGTCGTCATGCTGCGTATATGTATAGGTATGTATATATACATCAATATCCCAAAGAAAAATAAATCAGAAAAATGCTTCCGAAGCGCGGAATCGAACCAGCGACTTCTCAGGGCGCAGCGCGGTGCGCTAAGCACTACTCCCAAGAAGCGCAGATCCCTCAGGTAGCTAACGGCGAGCGTTATATACACACCCTTTACCGTTTGCAGTCCTCCGAGACGGCAGGCGCTTATAAGCGTTTCTTAATTACCAGCGAGATGGCGCTAGGAGCGCGACGGGCGTAGAGTTATTGGAAAATTTCAGAGTACCGCAAAGGTAGGCTGCACGTGGGCAACATTGGGCGGCGCCGGCAATTTCCCTTCCTGACCGTCCAGCGCGTTGGCAGCGTGTGTTGAGAAGTGACCGATCTTTCGCCTCGATGCCGTGTTACGGTCGGCGTCACGTCCAATGTGTGTGTGTGTTTCTTCAAAAGGATATCAGAAGTGATTTCGAGTCATCGACAGTCATGAACCGACGCGCGGTAAGCAGTGTAGCTAATGAAACGTGCGGCGAATGTTGCCATGTGCTCGCGAACTCTCTTCGTGTCTTCATCGGTCTCTTTTCGTTTCACGGCCGGGTGTGGTTCGCAAGGTCCGGAGCTGTATAGTTGGATTAGCGTAATGACCGTGCGAGATGCCATTTACTTCGACACTTGGTGAGTGTTAACTGTTTGCGCTAGCTTTGCAGTCGGTGTTCAGGTTCACTCATAGCGCATTCCAGAACATTATCGAACATCGCGAACATTCAGCATTGCGTCCTTCGACTGATCGCTGACGCATACCTTACTTGCGCACCATGCTTGCTGTTCAGCTGGGTGTTATCTGTATAGAAGTGGTGTGTGTACGGTAAGCGGAAGTTGTGCGTGAAGTATTTGTCTCGGTTCGGAACGCCAGCAGCCGAACGCACGGGCGAATCGGCGTGCGGTAGGTAAGGGGCATCTTATTTTGCGAATACGTTGTCATTTCCTAACAGATAGGTAGAAAATAGGCCATCGAAAATGATTGACATGACTACTCATTGTTTGATTTCCTATTTTTGTCTCCTTGATATCCCAACGTTGCAGGGCATTTGCAGATATTTTTGCTGTGTATACGGTTGAATATCGCTGAACATAGCGAACAGAAAAGGTGAAGTATCCTGTTGCATGAGAGCTTTTCCAGCAAAGTTTGTGTAGTTCACTACAGAAAGGAGTGTTCTTCGAAGGGGGCGAATTCATTTCGGGCGGCCAACTATGCAGCCACGTACACGATGCTCTTTGACGTTATGTTTTCCACACGGAATGCAAAAATATCGAAATTCCCCGAGTAGCTCATCAGCAACGTTCGTTTACTGGTGAGCTACTCTCTGGCATCTGCATGACGCGTTTAAGACAGCGACGAAGTACTTCTAGGGACCGTGGTACCGCTAAATGTCCGGCCGCACTCTGCATTCAACGCGCCTGCACCGAAAGCGCTTGGAAGGGATATGGCGGCGAGAGGTCACGTGATTTGAGTAACCCAATCGCGTCGGCAGCGGCGCGCGGAAAAAAATGCGATACTCTGAAGTTTTTCTAGTGACTCTAGATGGGCGCACTTAAAGGCGTCGGGCAGCTCTCTTGCTTCTTCTAATATTGCGCAGGGAGAACCTTGCCCCTCCGCTGGTCTGCTCGCGCGGGCGCTTGAACAAGCTACCGCAGTGTTCAGAATTCCCAGCAGATGGAGCGACGCGGTAGCTCTCACTAGAGTTACTGTATATGCTACCTAAAGGTAGCATATACAGTGACTCTAGCTCTCACCAGAGCCATCATACCCTTCGGGAGAGTTTGGCGATTGTTTCATCTCGCCGCCCTCCGAGCTCCGCCCCAGCGCCGCCCTCTTCTCGTGACGCAAACCCTCTCTCCTCACCGGCGGCGGCGAGCGGCAGTGGCGGCAGCGCGGCGCGGAGTCCGGCACTGCTGCGACGGAGAGACGCCGGCGCGCCACACTTACACGATTGCTGAGGAGCGCGCGTAGGTTACGAAGCTCTTGGTGCGAAGCCGCGCGAATTCATGGCGGCTGCTCCTCGCATTCAAGCGTGAATTTGTTGCGTGCGATGGGCTGCTGTTGCGCGGTTGGCTGTTCAAACAGCAGCGCGCAGTGTTTCCGCCTTTTTAGGCTTCCGAAAGAAACAAGCGACGACGCCTTTAAATCAGAATCATCAGACGCAGCACAGGGACCCCGACCGACTGCTCCGTGCTATGCGAGATACGTACTTGGCTATTTAGCTTGAGTATTGCTGGTATTATAAACAGCGTACCATTAACACAAACATATTATTTGTTGTGCAATGGGGCTCTTTCAGGCGCACAAACTTTAAAAATAATTTTGCCACGCTGAAAAAAAAAGGAGTTTTATGGTTCGCGTTTCGATCGCTTGGGCAGCTTGAAATTTTGCAGCGATCACGCTGTAAGTGTCACCGTGATGTGTTGCGTTTACGTAATTTATCGCGCGTTCTGAGCACGAGCTTGGGATGTTACCGGGATGTTGCGATGGGAAGCTTTATTTCGATATCGCAGGTTAGTGCCGCCGCGCGTCAGCTGCGGCGGTTACCTGGCGCGTGTTGTAGGTTATGTGGTCTGCGTTTCTCTGTGTCAGCCTATGGTGTCATTTACCGCTGTGTTACCTCTTGTGCACATGCTACCAGTTTCGCGTTTAATTCGCGCATGTAAATTAATCTGCGCGTCTGTGCTAAGCGAATGTGCCTTGCGCTTTTTAGTCATGCACGTATAGTGCACGATGTCTGAGCTCGTGCAGGAAGCTCTTCCACTACAGCAAGGGGCCCTTATGTGCTCGAAGACATTTCGTGATTAGGAAGTGTAGAGCGCGAAGAAGTTCAGCAGAAAAATGATTTTGTAAAGTATCCCAACAGGATGTCCGCTATCGGACTAGCCGAATGAGGTATTCTTTTCATTTAACATGCGCCTACTGGGGGCCCTGCACCTGCTCTGACGAAAACATTAGATACCTCAGCAACTTGAAAATTAACCGCCGGCGTCCGCGGCGTCCCGCGTCGGCGGCGTTAACACGAGGATGTCAAAAATCATCACGTAATGACGTGCCATACGACCAAAGATTGTGACGTCATCGTGACGTCGAATAACGTGACTTCACGCGATGACGTGAGCACATGACCAGATGTGGTGTAGAAAGATTGCAGTGCCTCCGATCTTGGAGGCAGTGCAAAACAATGTTATGTCACAAAGCTTTCGAGGGGGGAGGGATCAATACATCAACTGAAGAAAAGGAAGACGGCTTTCGCCTTCGAGTGGTCTTAGGCGAGTGCACAAGGGACCCTGAGAGTTTTTTTTTCTCTCTTATTAGAGAGTTTTAGTGCCGGGGACTCCAAGCCGCTTCCCTATTCACCCTCTTACGTTCCCTTGTACTCTCAGCCGCACCCATGGACTATACAAAGCAACGTAAGGGGCTTACGTACGCAAGGCACTTTGGCGTCCCGACAATAAAATTCTCCAAGAGGCAGGGGCGTAGCCACGTTAGGGCACACCGGGCCCGTGCCCCCCCCCCCCCAAATTTTTTTTGCCATAGCCTACAGAGCAGAAAATGACACTCGACCACATCTGCCTGCTCGTCCCCACTACAGATCAAGGAGGTGCCCCCCCGAAAAAAATTTCTGCCTACGCCCCTGCCAAGAGGGAATTTTAGGGCTCGAGATCCCCAAGCCGCTTCTGTACGCCCGCTTTTGCGCTTTTGTGGCCTTAATACAATTACGTGCACTAGTATCTTTGTTTCTTTTAAAAGCAGCGCTGTTTAAGCTTGGATACTCCCCGTTAGTGGCGAATAAAAGTCGTCATCATCATGAACCGGCACGCAATCCGTCCTCTTCTTTATCTTCTGCTTTGCTGCCAGAACACCTGCACAGACTTTTCCGGCGTGATATGCAATGATTCTCACGTAACACTTCTCACGTGACATGACCCAAAAATCACGCCTGTTATATCAAGCAAGCGAAACGGCCGCCAGCGCTCCATGAGCGTGGCACGTAAGTCATGCTGTACATGACACGCGTGTCATGATTTTCACATTAACTGTCGTTTTTATGTTCGCAACACAGTCATGTCGCGCACTACCAATTTTGGTGTATATCAAACTAGCGAAACAGCCGCCAGCGCTCCATGAGCGTGGCACGTAAGTCATGCTGTACATGACACGCGTGTCATGATTTTCATAATAACTCCTGCTATTTATGTTCGCCATACGCTCTTGTCAAGCCATACCAATTTTGGTATATATCAAATTAACGAAACGGCCGCAAGAGCACCAAGACTGTGCCATGTAAATTATGCTGTACATGACATGCATATCATGGTTTTCATGTTATGACCAGTCATTTATGGTTGTCATACAGTCACATTATGCCATACCAAATTTGGTATTTACCCCATGAACGATACGGCCAGGAGAGCACAAATTCGTAGGCGCTAGATAGGTAGATAGATAGATACGCTCAAAGTCGCAGAAGTTCGCCAAGAAAAGCTTCGCATTTAAAAAAAACCAAGATAGACGCAAACCCACAGGTCTTCATAGCTCGAAAAGTCACCGATGATCACGATACTCCCTCATGCGAATTCTGAACGCAGCTTTGTGTTGAGGCAACGCGAACTGTGTTTGAATTTCTGGCTATCCGCATTGGAACATTCGTTACATATTGCCACAGAAACGGCCAGTGCTCGAGTGCTACGCACGCCACTCTGTGCATTGTAGGCGTCATCGACATCCCCGTCACGACAAGCTAGACAGTAGCAGCGCACCCACCAGCCCTGCATGCGCACGAGCTCCGACCGAAGGGCGAGCACGCATGACGGAGGAAGAAAGCGATGTTAGAGGCCAGTGGCTCGTGATATCGACAGAATCCACGTTCGTTGTCTTTCGTCCTCGTTCGCTCTGTCGGTTACGCCGACTACGCCGATGGCGATGCCGAACAACGCAGGAACAGACGCCTAAGAGCTGCGCTCTAAACGCACAGCGCGTATCGTGGAACGTCGTGGACTCGAATCGGCGTGCACAACTCAGCTTCACGATGATTTGGACACGTCTAATTCACTCTATAGTCTTCATTAAATTTGTATAACAATGTTCTTGCACAATTTCGCTTTCGCAATTTGTTTAGGAGCGCTAGATTTCACAAATGAACAGCGCGTACGTAGCCTCAGCCGTGCGCCCATCGCGCGGGAAGACTATATATGGCGGACGCCGCCGGAGCGGAGGCGTGGCGGTCACGTGAACAGCGTCGTCGCCGCGCTGCAACGTCACTGCCCTGCCCATGCGCCAGACTCTCCCCATCGACGGCTCTGGCTCTCACCGCGCGTCGCGTACGTGTCGCTAAAAGCGTTTTAGATGTCGTGCACGTAACGTACGTGCACTTCTCACGTTTGCGTACGTGAAATTAAAACTGTCTTGTAGCTGCCGGGTAGTGATGCACGCGCGGTAGTTGCAGCGCGTCCATCACGGGCCGCTGTTCTTGCTATCGCATTCATTGCTTCGCCCTTGCGGCGAAACTGTGACTTTTTTCTTGCTTAAAACAAAAAGTAATTTGATAAACCTTTGTCATTTTTTTGAAAGTGGACGTTGCCAATAAAGGTGCTATTTGGAGTGTTTTTACAAGAAATACTTAAATATACAATACGACTGAACACCGGGCACAAGTAACTTTTTTGAAAGTTTGTCGCCGACTATACGCACTACTTCGCGATTTTGGGGCTAAAACTGTTTTTAGCGCATTGTACACATTAATGAAAATCGTTGAACCTAAAATATCGTTGCGGGGAAGAAACTATATACAAACGGTATATTTGACAACAAAAGCTTACAACGCTGTCGCAGTCCAAGCGCGTTCCGCAGACCACTTCGTCGTCGTCATTGTCTCCCATCTTCGCCCGTGACAAAATCATTTGATTAAGAGTAATCTTTCCACAAAAAAAGTCTCTATATAGACCATATTTCTCATATTTAAGCCCTTATAAAAAGGCACGGAAGCGTAAAAAATTACGAAACATTTTTTAACACTACAGTGTTTATTGCCGGGGTCCACCTTGGCTCCACTGATGGTTTCCGTCACGGATATGAGTTTGTAAAATAATTCCTAAGAGACTGGAAAGAAAAAACTAGGCCCCGACACGGTAGTCTGGTGGTTATGGCGCTCGACTGCTGACTTGAAGGTCGCAGTCGAGCACCATCAATTGTTTGAGGCCCGTGTACTTAGATTTAGGTGCACGTTAAAGAACCCCAGGTGGTCGAAATTTCAGGCGCCTTCCACTACGGCGTCTCTCATGATGATGTCGTGGTTTTGGGGTCTTAAACCCGATATATTGCCTAAATTACCGAAAAAGCTAGACGATATAGAGTCACAGTTTAACAGCAAGGGCGAAGGAATGAACGCGATAGAACAAATTGTAATGTTATACGTAGTGAGTCCGGCAGTTAACTCGTTTGGAACCGATCTCGCGTAACTCTACAAAACGCTGGTGTAAGGGAATGCGGCCTCTCTAGGGAGAGATGCTCCTTCCGCACAGTCTCTTCGCGTTGAGAGCGCAGCGCGTGGAAGGGTGCACTATAGTCGCCCTCGCATGGCTGATCGCGACCGCGCGCCCTTAAGTAAAAGTTTAAAGTGGCCGCTTGAGCAACCCCCCCCCCCCCCTCGTGTCTTTTTGTGCTCGTTCAAGACGTTTCCCCTCTGCTTCGACGGCAGGATTTCCGAGAAGGGTTATGTTAAGGCAAGCGTCCTCCGAGCGATGGAGATGGCCTGGCTCCTTTGATCGCTGCTTCAGCCCCGTTCACCGACCCCTCGCGTGCTTTTTTACCCGGGTAGAACGCCGGGGGATGTTATCAATTTGGACTTTATACGGGACGTGACGGCGACGGCAAAAACCCGTTCACACTGTCCATATAATTGCAAGCGCAGTAATACTTCCGTTGCTGGGAGTCGAAACTACGACCCCTCGCTCCGCAGAGCGCGGCACGAAAGCATTTGGCCGCAGAGCTAACATTGCTCAGCTTACTAGCAGCGTGCTATTTATATACCATTCCCCGTAGGCGGTACTCAGATATGGGTGGCTTCAGCGTGTTCTCCTTATCACTAGCTAGATGGCGCGAAGGGCGCGGAGGGTGTAGAGTGCCTCGATACGCGCGCCCCCGCTTAGAGTGGTGTCAGCTTTTGAAAGCGCAGGTGCCGCCTCCTCGGCCTTGGCGGCAGCGTGGCCGCCATTTTGAATCCCACGCCCGGTCACTTGTGCGTGGCGCGCGTGCTGTTTTTAGGTCGGTGCTCGTTTCCCTCCAGTTTTATGCGCTCGCTACCGTCATCATGGGTGGATCTTGCGTGCCGCAGTGCACCAATCATTCCAGAAACGCTGGGAGCTGTATCGTTTTAGAAGATGCGAGGGTTCTTTGGACAGTAAAAATCAAACGTGACAAGCGGCATCCGAAGAACACATTATGCACTTGTAGCGTAAGTTTCCGGCCGGTATTTCGAATGCACATGCAAGGATAACTTCTGCCGGTGTTAACCTTGCGCAATAAATGGACACACTGATATCAGCAAAAAAAAACACACTGATATCAGCAGTGGACACAGTGATATGCTTAAAATGCTTTGGTTCACGTGTGCATGAATCCTGCATTTTTCTTCGCAAACATTGTTTACTGCACTTGGTTGGTCCTGTATCTGCCTTTGATTTTTGCTTTCGCTATTTTAGGTGATTTGAAATGTATCATGGAATATATTATGGGTGTTTGTCTGCAGATCAGATCCTTTTTTTTCTAATATAATTATTTGTGAGAATTTACGTCCCAAGAACCCCGATATTATGAGAGGCGCCGTATATAGTGGAAGGCTCCCAAAATTTTGACCATCTGTTGTTCTTTAACGTACACCTAAATCTAACTATGCGGGCCTCTGTCATTTCACCTCCATCGAAATGGAGCCGCTGCGGCAGGGATTCAATCCTGCAACCTTCGGGTCACCAATCAAGCACCATAACTAAAACCACGGCGGGTTCTTGTTTTTTTTTTTACTTCTATTCCGTGTTTCAAGTACGCCTTCTGTGCTGGTCTGATGCCCATGTATGTATGTGTGCAGTTAAATGTTTTTTATCCTTCTCTGTTTCTGTGTTTCAAGGTTACATTTTCGTTCCTGTTTTAAATAATTACGCAGTTCCTGTTTTTTTTTTATTTGATCACTGTGAATCGACTAGTGGCAGTTGTGTTGTATTGTATAATTTGCTTTTTATTGTGTAATTGCTTCTGTCAGCGCAGCATTAATGCGCACAAATAAATGGCCTGTACGCTAAATAATAGCGCGCGCGCGCACCACACACACACACACACACACACACACACACACACACACACACACACACACACACACACACACACACACACACACACACACACACACACACACACACACACACACACACACACACACGTGAGTATCTTATTTCTTTGAGCAAGCATCATTTAATAATGTAGGCCCTGAAGGCTCATACAGGAATGCGCATACAAACAGTTCTCGCGAAGCGTCTATACAAAAAAGACGCATCAAAACAACAAGAAGACGGGGAAGCATTGTGTACAGTAGACACGCTATGTCAGTAAAAAATACAAGAAACAAAGTCAAGTTGGACAGTGAGTACGTCATGGAAAACCAGTTAATGAAATAAAAACTCACAGGCTCCCTTATGCGTTCGCTTAAGACGGCTCGAAAGCGAAAGCCACCTTCTGCTTCTCTGTTTTTTGCGCATGAAGCGCGGTTTTGCATTGCCTCCAAGATCGGAGGCACCTCACCTGGTTTTGCACTGCCTCAGTGATCTGCCCACTTTGGACCAAGCTACGATGTCATGCGATAACGGCATCATATGACGTCACGCCGAAATTTGTGAAGCCATGATGACGTCATATGGTGACGTCATCACGTGACGATGATTTTTTGCTCCCTCGTCTTCAACGTCGCGGTACGCTGACGCGCGTAGACGCGGGACGCCGAAGGTCAATTTTCGCGTTTGATGAGGCATTTAAGGCTTTCGCCTTAAAAAATACATCCGCCATGGTGGTATAGTGGTGACAGAGCTCGGCTGCTGACCCGAAAGTCACGGGCTCGATCCCGGCCGCGGCGGTCACATTTAGTGGAGGCGAAATGCTAGAAGCCCGTGTACTGTGCGATGTCAGTGCACGTTAAAGAACACCAGATGGTCAAAATTCATGAAGCCCTCCACTACGGCGTGCCTCATAATCATATCATGGTTCTGGCAAGTAAAACCCCAGATATTTTATTAATAATAGAGACAAATGGAGGCGAAAATATTTGAGGCCCGTGTACTTAGATTTAGGTGCACGTTAAAGATCCGCAGGTGGTCGAAATTTCCGGAGCCCTCCACTACGGCGTCTCTCATAATCATATCTTGGTTTTGGGACGTTAAACCCCAGATATTATTATTATTATTAGAGACAAATAAACGACACCACGCATCTGCCCACGAAGTGTAAAACAGTATTGGAAACACTCAATAATAAGTGCATGCAATTGGGCATGCGAGAAAACCTGCAGATACAGAAAAAAAACTGCAGATACAAAAGAAGGAAAAACGCGCTGGTACTGCGCGTATACATATTTTTACGGCATAATACTCTCAACAACGTATTCATCGTTTTGATAAGGACTCAAGGTGCAACTTGAGTGCTGATACAGTAGCGGCTACAGATTGTGAGCAATAAATGTCAGCAATAATGATGATAAAGAAGCTTTCGTTTCATTTTAGCAGGATATTCGCACCATACTGCCCCTCGGCCCTTTATTCTGTGTGCAATATGTATAATGCCATTTATAATAAGCGACTAAATTGTATGCAAACTTAGCAAAATGAGCCACCTTAATCGCGCTTAGGTAGCTTCGCAACACTAAATTGTGTGTTCAGATACATATACTGCTGCTGCTGACACGTATACAAATACTTTAAACGATGGTTTGTGTATTTGGAATGGAGAGCTTACGAGAAAAATAAGTAGGCTTTAGACTTTGTCATTTCCGGCGTAAGTAAGAGGATTGGTTTTCAACATAACAGAGTCTACGTCTACCTCTAGTGCAAAACACATGCACAGGGCGTCAGCTTACATGAATTACATCTTTCCTTAATAAACTTTAGGCAACAACAGCAATAAAAGCTGCCCAAGCTTCAAAAAAGAAACAAAAAAGAGAAAGCTCACTAGCGTGCACTTATTCCGGACGTATCCGCGCACCGCAAGCGCTTTCTGTAGCGCGTTTCGCAGGCTGCCGAGCTGCGACGGGATTCGCAATGGCGGCCGTCGTAGCAGACGACGCGCCTGTCCTCACCCTCAGCGGAGCGCGCGGGCATCAAGGCACCCTAGGAGGGTGCGCACTGAAGGTCGTCACCCCGCGTGTTGCTAAGCGAGCGCGCCTGTACAGGGGTGTCTTTCTTGCGCGCGCGCTTATCTCGTGATGGGGGCGGTTTGTACATCTTGTGCTTTCATTGCAAGTTTCCGTTGATTTTACAGATAGCATGAAGGTCACTTCGCTCGATGCAGCGGCCGCGTTTCCGAAAGGAGCGCGCTGCTCACACACAAAGAAGTAACAGTTGTGACAGTTGTTAGTTCGCGCTCGTCTTGTGTATGTTCTTTTCGTGCGTCCTTTCGCTTTAGAGCACGCTGCAAGTTTCGATCTGTTGGACGTTATTCGCGTGACATTAAAATTATTGCTATAGCATTTATTTATTCGGCCTTGTGGCGAAACAATTCAAAATAAACGCTCAACTACCTTTGTGAAGACATGTTTCACTTTCGTCTTATATCGGTTCCCATGAAATGGGAATCGGCTATTTTTGTGTATAAGGCCTATCATCGTTATGTAGGAAAGATGGTGGTCCCCAACCTAATTTAAAAGAACCAATTTTTTTAAAATTTGTTTCTGAGCCTAGTTTCGAGCTTCTCGAGAAAATTCACTTGGGGCTTACGCTACTCAAAATTTTTTTCGCAAAAAACATTTTGAGGGAAGACTTCTATGTTTAGATAGATAGTCCTGAATTTTTGCCATGCAAAGTGCAGATGGTCGAGCACCAAGTTTGGGAGAGTTGGCGTGGAATGGCCCTTATATACACCACACAGTCTCGATTAAAGCCTGTCTTTCTCTTCTTCTAACAGCCAAGCTGTGTGGCCGTGCCCGAGAACCATCATCATCATGAACGGGCCACAGAACTTGGACACGATCCCACTATTCACCGCTATGGCACCGCCTGTAACTATGGCGCCGCAATGTAACTAGTCCTTTGCACGCGTAGCCGCTGCCTTGCGCAAGCCGCGCCTAATCTCTGGGAGCCTTCCAGATTAAAATCTTCTTAAAGGCTTGACCTCCCAAACGCGAGCAGCTGAGATTATTGTGGAACTAACGCGGCAACCAGTGATATGGATAATGTTCGATGTCGCATGTGTAAATGCCGACGCGCTTTACTGCAGATCAGATTACCGACGGCTGACGCTCTGTCTGCCGCTAACAGTGTACAGTGTGTATTGCTGTAGGTTGACTTTCCGTTTCCTGGCCGCAAGTTCGGCCAATAAACGAGTTTCACCTTGGACGCACCAACTGCTGCCTTCGTCAACATCACGACACCGTGACGCTATTGAGGGTGTGACGTAGTGATGTGCTTCGTCCTGGGTGGGACGACAGTGCCTACCGTAGGACGTTGGAAATTCAAGCCACAGTCAAAAGAGGTTGCCGTGTTCACCGCGCTCGATGTACCACAAGGTGCCACTGTTTTCGTATGAGGCCGTCGCTTACGTCGAGTTGGCCATCATCATGTACGGCTTGCCGATGCTCAGGTAAACTGAGGCCGGCAGGCTAACCATGTCGCTTGCGTTCTCGTTGGCCACCTTGGTCAGGGCACCCCTATGTACCTGCTGGTTCTTATAGCCAGTTATCGCATGCGGGATGACATAACACGTTGTCTGCAGCGTCCAGGCACCGTGCGTCATAGCGGTCGACATCCGCATTGCTGCAGTGTAGCCGTATGCCGTCAGGGCACATAGCGGCAGCTTCTTCGCGTGTCACAAAGCGGCTCTCAGTCAATCTGACGTCATTCTCGGTCAGCATGAGGCATTGCCCAGCGTCATATGTAATGGAGAGAACACTGCGTCATTCTGGCGGACCACGTGGACGAGTGGATAGCAGTCGAGAGTTCCAGGGGTGTTCTGTCTTCATGTCCCTCACTTGCCTGTGTTTCAATGTGCATGTTCGCCGTTCATGTCTTGATTGAGGCTGTGTATCAATTGCGGCACATAGCCGCATAGGCATAGGCATGCTCAGGGTTCCCCATCAGGGGGTGCGAAGGTTCATCGCAGCGCCCGCCCCCCGTCTACTAAGTCAATGTACGCGGCAGATTTTGAGCCCGCCCCCTCTTAGGTGACTAGGGGGCCTCAATGTACGGGGCAGATTTTGCGCGCCCCCCCTCTTAGGTGACGGGGGGGGGGGGCTGCACCCCCTGCGCACACGCCGATGCGCATAACATGAACTGTGGTGTGCAGTTATATGCCACGTCACTGATGGAAAATGACGTGCGCGACAGGTGTTTTGCGTCATTTATGTAATGACCCCCGTGAATCGTGTTTGCCTTACACTGATCCCCTGCTATGGCCATTTCGGTATAATACAAGTTGTGGATACAATCAACAGAGCTCCCAGACGTAGGTGGCTGGATAGATAGATAGATAGATAGATAGATAGATAGATAGTAGTAGATAGATAGATAGATAGATAGATAGATAGATAGATAGATAGATAGATAGATGCATACATAGAGACTGCCAATGTTCCTGAGGTTGGCTAAGAAATGCTTCGCATTTAAATATCATCATCACGTGATGGCTTATTGCTAAATTTATGACCTCATCATGACGTAACAAAATTTGGGGCGAAGTCACGTGGCGTAACGTCACATGATGTCGTTATCACATGACGTCGTAGCCTGGTAAATTGTGGGTCGATAACGGAAGCAGTAGAAGACCAGGTGAGGCGGCGCAATACCACGCTAGTTGCACAAAGCTTTCCGAGGGTGGCGGGGCAGGCTCAACACATTGACTGAGAAGGAAAAAGAGAAGATGGCTTTGGCCTTCGCGTTGTCTTAGGGTGAATGCATAAGGGACCCTGTGAGTTCTTCTTTTCTTCTTCTTCTTTTATTCACGAGAGCCGCAATGACAAAGTGAAATGAATGCGCATCGTGTGCGCCACGAGGCACGTGGGCGCCTCCAGGCTTACTTTGTTTGTTGATACCAAAAAGATGGACACTACCGGCGGATTTCCGCCTCTGTGGTGGGGGCGCCTTGAGGTTCGGTATAACGTCCGAATCGATAGCATCGCCGGAGGCCTGGTGTGTTTACGTTCGCGTTAAAGCGTGCAAATGCCGTCAACGATTGCCGTGGCGCAACGCGCCGGATGTACTTCGGCCAAAAAGCCTATGGGGGGAGGGGACGTGGAGGGGCTCCGGCAGCAACTCCGTACGTTGATCAACTGTGCGAAGTCGCGCGCTCTCCCTTCTTCTGTGCGATCAGCTGCATAGCATTGTTCCTGCTCTCTTTCCAACGGCAAGCTTGCGTTGAAGCGACACGACGGCCCGGTCGGTGTGCTCGCTGCAGCGGCTGCGTTTCCTTACGCCGGCATTTTTTGGACCCGCCTGCGTACATCAGCATGAGAATGGCAAATGGCGCACGGTGAGCCGCCGTGCTGCTACCGTGGTCGAGCCCTTACGCCAGGTTGGATTTTCAAGGAGTGAGGATGGCAGCCTTACTCTGTGTAACGTTCCCGCATTCCTTGCTTCTCCCTTGCGGCGAAACTGCGACTCGTTGAACACGCCTGCTTTTCGCCTTGTGACCCATCTGATTATTTATTTATTTATTTAAATGTACCTTACATGCCCCTAGAGGCATTGCGTAAGAGGGGTAGTGCAATAAATGTTTAAAACGTGCGCAGTAAATCCAGGGCCATCAGGGAAAAACCTCTTACAGGAACTTCTGAATGAGCAAAGTAAAATCCTTCCAACTATACAGGACATACAGATAATGCAAAATCAAATGGAAAAGAACCTATTAAAGTTAACAGAAAGAACTGTTGACATCATGTGACGATTGGGTAGTTTAAGTATGCTGAGCTCTACGGTAGATGGTATCGAATCATCGATAACAAACTTCCAGGAACAATTCGCTAAAGTTACTGAGCGTGTTTATGACTTAGAAAACAGAAGCAGGAGAAAGAACCTAATAATTTGTGGCTTACATGAAGCTAGAGTCGAGACAACACAAGACTTAGAACGCAAAGTAAAAGACGGAGTAGTCAATGATAAACTGGGCATTAACGTAACCGGCACTGAAAGGTGCCACAGGCTTGGAAGAAAAACCGAAAATAAAGCCCGTGCAGTGATTATTAAATTTCTTGACTACCGAGAAAAGAGCGCCCTACTTAAAGCTTCGCATAAAATAAAAGGTAGTCAATTGTCACTATCTGAATACTTTTCTAGGCGAGTACGGGACACACGGAGCCCAGGCAGCAATAATGGTTTTACGGCGGCTATGCGAGGCCCAATCAAGGCCCACTGTTGCCGTCTGTGAGCCATTTTTGGCTGCGCCGTTGACTTTTGCCGGCAATACTGGGCCGGTTTTGCCGCCCTTCATCGGATATTGGGTTTTCACCGGCAATGTTGGGCCTGGTTTGCCACCGTCCCACCGATATCAGATGAGCCAACGGCTTTCATCGGTAAATACTGGGCCGGTTTTGGACCTTCTTCAGCTTATGTCGGCAGAGCCGTTGGCTTTCACCGGCTAATATTGGGCCACTTTTGCCGTTCTTCAGCCGACGTTGACTTTCAGCGGCTAATATTGCACCAATTTTGCCGTCCTTCAGACAGTGTAGAGCTCAGTCGCAGTCTTTTGTATTGAATATTCGGCCCTTTTTGCCACCGTCTCCGCTCGACCTGATAATTGATCCGATCTATGGAAGCATTACCGATATTCCATTCATTTATTCTATGTATCAATCAGACGCGGAGCGCTAATTCTACGTACGCGTTTGATTGCAGGAACATCACGCGTGCGCGCTTCTGACTAGTATTTCTCATCGGCTTTTTTAACACGAAAAGGTTTTATGCCGGGCTCCACCAAGACTTCCATGACGTATTTCCGTCACGGAAGTACGTCAGCAAAATGAACAGCATCAGATGGCCAAGAAGAAGAATTATGAGAAAAACTTCCGTTGACGGGAATCGAACCCATGACCTCTCGGTCCGCGACGATGGCTGGCGAGCGTTTAGCCCACTGAGCTACTGACAAGCACATTACGGAGGCTGCATGAACGCGCCTTTTATCTTTCACACTTTCTCTCACAGTGCTCTTCGATGGATGGATGGATACTATGAGCGTCCCCTTTGTAACAGGGTGGTGACATCTGTGCCACGAGGCTCGAAAAAAAGATGCGTCGTTATTACGACCGTCCCATTTGGCGCGTTGCCAATACAAATTTGTGGGATGCCGTGTCTATAGAAGGACGCATCCCAACATAAAACATCACGACTGTTCATTAGCGTAGTAGCGGCAGCGGGGCGAGCATACCCACGCTGCACTCAGTCGTGTAGCGAAGGAAGGAAGGGCACTTCCGAGCTCGACAGCTCAGTTTTATAGCCACCGTCGGTGACGTAAGCCTCCGGTGACGCTGCGGTGGCGCTGTCCCTTATCGGAGGCGCGGTGTAGCATGCAGCCGTGTCACGCGGGCTAGATAGTGACGAGGCGGAGGCTACGTCGGTTTGTGCGCAGTGTGTCGCCACATCACCCCCCGCGGAGTGCAGACCCCTCAGAGTCTGTAGAAATCTGGGAGGCGTACCAGACGTCCACAGCGTGTCGTGACCGGAGCGGGCTGCGACGTCGGCGGCTGTGTATAGAAGCCTGTGGATGGAGTGGCACTGTCCAGTTCGTTCGAAGCGATGTATGCGGGCTTGAGCCGGTCAATCGAGACGCGGACGTCGTTCCCGTTGATGCGCAGAGTGAAGTTTTTGTTGTCGCGATGGACGACCAGGTAGGGTCTGCTGTATGGTGGCTGGAAAGGCCTGCGGACGGTGTCGTCGTGGAGGAAAGCGTGCGTGCACGATGCCAGCTCTTTGAAGAGGAAAGGTTTTGGCTTGCAATGGTGGGCTACAGGTGACGGGCGTAAGGCAGCGATGGTGCGTCGGAGCCGGGCGACGAAGTCGGTGGGATCTGACGTCGTAGTGCTGGATGGCAATGCAGCGAGAAATTCACATGGGAGACGGAGTGGTTCCCCGTAGACGAGCTCGGCTGGTGTAGCGTGGGTGTCCGGCTTGAAGGTGGCGCGAAGACCGAGGATGACGGCTGGGATGGCTTCGAGCCAGGTTCAGTCCGGGTGGCACATAATGGCTGCTTTGAATAGTCGGTGGAAACGCTCGATCATTTTGTTGGCGCAGGGGTGGTCTCTAGTGGTCCTCAAGCGCTCGAAACCGATGGTCAGCCCAAGGAGCCTGAAAAGGTGCGACTCTAACTGTCGTCCTTGGTCGGTGTTTACACGGCGGGCGGCGCCGAAACGAGCAATCCAGCCGCTGAAGAAGGCCGAGGCGACGTCTTCCGCGGTGATTCCCTCGAGGGGCCATGCCTCGGGCCATCTAGTGTACTGATCGATGGCGGTGAGGCAGTAGCGATGGGGTCCAGCCGGGGGAAAGGGGCCGATGATGTCGAGGTGGACGTGCTCAAACCGACCGGAGGGCTGAGGGAATGTTCCGAGGGGTGACGTGATGTGCCTGGTGACATTAGCGCGTTGGCATTGAATGCAGGAGCGTGCCCAGGTGCGACAATCCCGCTGCATGGAGGGCCTGACATAGCGGTCAGCCACGTGATGCGACGAGGCGCGTATGCCGGGATGGCTGAGGTTGTGGAGCTGGTTGAAAAGAAAACGGTGATGGGACAGGGGCACATAGGACCTGCTTCGTCCTGTCGACATGTCGCAACAGATTGTGATTATGGACCCTGGAATGGGGACTTGTTGCAGCTGTAGTGAGGACCTGCCCTTCAGAAGTTCCTGCAGTTCGGTGTCCGTAGTCTGAGCCTCGGCGAGGACGTCTGCTGTTATCTGCACAGAGCTGATGGCTGCTACACGTGAAAGCGCGTCGGCGACCACGTTGTCTTTCCCGCTGACATGTTGGATATCGGTGGTGAACTGTGCAATGAACGAGAGTTGGTTCTGCTGTACAGGCGGGAATTTCTCGCGACGTTGAGAGAGGGCGTTGGTAAGAGGCTTGTAGTCGGTATAGATGGTGCAGTTCTGTGCTTTGAAAATATGATGGAAGTGTCGCACTGCTTCGTATATCGCCAGAAGTTCTCTGTAGTAGGCTGGCAAACTTGTCGGGGCGGTGGTCGTGGTTTCGCAGGTGGAACAAGCGGCTGAAAGGCTCGTTTTTCGAGCTTCGAGTTTCTTGGAGAAGAACGCCAAGGGATGCCAGGTGTTGTCCACGCGTCGCATGAGGGCGGCGCCGATGGCGAAGCTTGATGCGTCCGTGAAGAGTCTCAAGGGAGCGTCTGGCACGGGATGCGTGAGAAGCGTGGTGGTGCAGAGGGCGGTTTTGCAATCTTCGAAGGTTTTCTCGGTGTCCACGTGATGGGTTGGTTTCCTCCTAAGCCAGCCAAAGCATCATGGAGGGGAGCATAGTAGTCGGCTGCGTGTGGCAAAAAACGCCTGTAGAAGTTCAGCATGCCGAGTAAACGGCGAAGGTCTTTAGCGGTGGTGGGTTGAGGGTAATTTTGCAGGTCCAAGATGCGTTGGGGCAAGGGCCGAGTTCTCTCAGATGAAACTTCGTGGCCGAGGAAGCAGACGACGGAAGCGCCTAGCGTGCTTTTTTTGGATATTGACGAGTAGGCCGTGGTCATCGAGGCGTTGGAAGAGCAGACGAACGTGCCTGTGATGCTCTTCGGCGTCGCGGGAAAATAGCAGTATGTCGTCAAGGTAAAGGAAACAGAAGTCGAGGCCGCGGACGACTTCGTCGATGAAGCGCTGAAAGGTTTCTCCAGCGTTCTTCAGGCCGAAGCTCATGAAGACAAGTGCGCTTAACTGGGCTGGTTGATACATAATTAAGAAGAGAGCAAACAGCGCTAAACACGGGACGGAGAAGAAGAACGACAGATACAAACGCTGAACTAATAAGCACTGGTTTATTGCTTGGATATGCAATATATACGGAAGCACTGCGCAGAAGAACAAAAAAAATTACAGTAACTGCGCAATGCGCAAAGAGGGGTGAGAGGTCATCATAATAGATGTGTCGGCAGAACAGGCTGTCATGTTTTTGACAAGTAATTGAATTCGCAGTTGTGTAGATAAACTGAAGGTACACTGACGCACGCATTTCTGTGTGCATGGATATGGTGCGTTTCACTAATCTCTCGTGTTCGTTGCTGATTGTACGCTTCCAAAACGGTGCACCGCTCAAGAATTGGCTGACAGCCACATGCTTTGCAGTGCTGGGTTAAATGACTGGGCACTGATCCGGTAAGCGAGTACGCGTGCTCTCGTAACCGGTCGTTCAAACAACGGCCGGTTTGGACGATGTAGCATATTCCGCACGAAAATGGAATCTTGTATATTACAGCATTCCTACATTCAACACAGTGCTTTCTGTGCTTCTTTCTCACAGATATCTTTCTTGCCCCCTTTCTTCACTTTTCGGCACAGCGCTGCAAGTTTGTTTTTTGCACTAAATACAACTCGTACACCAATCTTTCCTGCAACCTTTTGCAGCCTGTGCGATACCTCGTGAACATAAGGTATAACCGCCGTACCTGCACGAGGCCTTTGATCCTCTTTGTCGCGTGCTGCCTCTCCCCTTGTCAAGCTCACCAAAAACCTCTCGGCAACAGACACCAGCAGCCCCTGGGGATAACCAGCATGGCTGAGACGTTCCAGCTGGTGCTAGAAGCTACCCGACATCTGGTGGTGGCACGAGCGGGTCAGAGACGCTTTTAGGTAGGCGACGGCAATACCCCTCTTAACAATTTAGAGTGCGCTGACATGTAGGGTGGGATTGCTTTCTTCGAGCGGCGTTTATATTGCCAGCACCAGGGGCGTAGCCAGAAATTTTTTCGGGGGGGGGGGGGGGTTCAACCATACTTTATCTATGTTCGTGCGTGCGTTTGTATGTGTGTGTGCCTATATACGCAAGCAAAACTGAAAAATTTCGGGGGGGTTTGAACCCCCCAACCCCCCCCCCCCCTTGGCTACGCCCCTGGCCAGCACACATGGTCAGTGTTAAACGACAGCTCAAGGTCGAAAAATCTTATCTTTTTCTCGTAGGGGTGCTCAACCGTAAGAATTAGTGGTTTCATTTCACTCTGAAATATGTCAAAAATATCCTGTGTTGACGAACCACTCGCGTGAAGCACAAAAAGTCGTCCACGAACCGGAAAACCTTAGTCACACTGGTAACAGCGAGGTGGGCCATGAGGCTTCTGTCAAATCTTGCTAGCAAAAGGTTGTTAAGGACGGGGGCAATACTAGAACCTATACACATGCCATCCCGCTGAATAAAATGGAGTCATTAAAGCTGATGAATGTCGAGTGAAGGTAATAGGTAAGTAGTTCAAGGAACTATTCGACATGAATTCCGCAGACATTTTGAAATTTTGTGCTCCCATACCTATCAATACATTCTCTCACTTCATTACAGACAAGGTTATGGGGCAAGAAATAAAACAAATCTTTCACGTCAACCGAGAATCCACCTATTTGCTTCGGGCACTCGGTCTGAAGGTATTCAGACACTCTGTTCGGGCTTACGATGACACGCGGATCATCGACGGGGAGGGCATCTAGGGACGACTGCAGGTAAGAAGCCACGCTGCGTTGCCAAGTTCCACGTTCAGAGACGATGGCTCTGAATGGGCTACCGTCTTTGTGGGTCTTCACAGAAAAGAACACGCCAAGGCATAGGTAGCGCGCGGCCTTCACGGACTTGGCCAAGACAGGAAGACCCACCTCGTCACAGAACTTGGCTGCCTGCGTTCTAGCTTTTGTCGGGTTGACGCCAAAGATCCCTTTGAAGTTCATCGAGATGGCCTCCTCAGCTTTGCAGTCATACTGACAAGGGGAGGGGCAGCACGCGACAAAGAGGACCAAAGGTCTCGTGCAGGCACGGCGGTTATACCTTATGTTCACGAGGTATCGCACAGGCTGAAAAAGGTTGCTGGCAAGATTGGTGTACGCATTGTATTTAGTGCAAAAAAACAAACTTGCAGCGCTGTGCCGAAAAGTGGAGAAAGGGGGCAAGAAGGTATCTGTGAGAAAAAGCACAGAAAACACAGTTTAGAATAACAGAGCTGAGCTAGTTGGTAATTATTCATTCTAAAAAGACAGGGCGTGCAAACACGGACACAAGAAAGAAGTCAGGAAACCAAAAACGCCGACTAAGAAGTGAAGAGACGCACAACGGCTGAAAAGAAAGAAGGCACGAAAACGTATCTGCGCATGCCCATGCAACAGGCGAACCTATCAATCCGGCACGCGTGGCGGTCTACGTGGAAAATACACTGTGTATCTGAGATACTGTGTATCTGAGATACACTGTGTGTGGAAGAAACACTGTGTTGAATGTAGGAATGCTGTAGTACACAAGATTCCATTTTCGTGCGGAAGATGCTACATTGTCCAAACCGGCCGATGTTTGAACGACCAGTTGAGAGAGCACGCGAACTCGCTTACCGGATCAGTGCCCAGTCATTTAGCCCAGCACTGCAAAGCATGTAGCTGTCAGCCAATTCTTGAGCGGTGCACCGTATTGGAAGGGTGCAATCAGCAAAGAACACGAGAGATTAGTTAAGCGCACCATATCAACGCACACGGAAATGCGTGCGTCAGTGTACCTTGAATTTATCTACATAACTGCGAACGCAATTACTTGTCAAAAACATGACAGCCTGTTCTGCCGACGCATCTATTATGATAACTTCTCACCCCTTTTTGCGCATTGCGCAGTTACTGACTTTTTTTGTTGTTCTTCTGCGCAGTGCTTCCGTATATATTGCGTATGCAAGCAATAAACCAGTGGTTGTTAGTTCAGCGCTTGTGTCTGTCGTTCTTCTTCTCCGTCCCGTGTTTAGCGCTGTTTGCTCTCTTCTTAATCATGAAGGGAAACTCGAACAAGCCGAAGGGAGTGATGATTGCCGCTTTCGGGACGTCATCCGGATTGACGGGTATCTGTGTGTACGCCTTCAAGTCTAGCACAGAGAACACGTGGCAGCCATAAATGCGATGGGCGAAGTCCTGTATGTGGTGGACTGGGTAGCTGTGCGGGATGGTGCGCGCGTTGAGGGCGCGGTAGTCCCCACAGGACTGCCAGCCTTCAGTCTTCCTCGGAACAAGGTAGAGTGGTGAGGCCCAAGGACTGTGAGAGCGGCGGGCGATTCCTTTGTGGAGCATGGCCTCGAACTCTGCTTTGGCAATGCGCATGCGGTCCGGGGCGAGGCGACGGGCGCGGCAGAGAACCAGGGGGCCTGAATTGGTCGGGATGTAGCGCACGGTGGTGTGCTGCACTTCGCAAGGCAGTCCGCTGGGGCGCGTCAATCTGGGAAATTCGGCGAGGATGGCGTGGTACGGCGAATTATTGTCAACACTGAGTACCGTGGTGCTTGGCTGTTGGGCGGTCGTTCGCTGGCCTGGTGTGGAATGCCCTGTTGTCGCGTCCATGAGGAGGTCGTTGCGGCAGTCCAGAAGGAGGTTGTAGTGGGCCAGAATGTCTGAGCCGTTGATTGGCTCGGCGACGTCAGCGATGACAAATTTCCAGTGAAGGTCACGGCGTAAGTTTCTGAGATGGATGTGCAGGCGGAGGGAGCCGTACGTCTTGATTGTGGAGCGGTTCGCCGCACTGAGCTCGAAAGAGGTAGGCGGACGAGGACCTTGAAGATGGGATCGCGTATAGCAGCAAATGTCGGAACCGCTATCGACAAGGAACCGCTGCTTCGTGATTTGGTCTTTGACGAAGATGCGACGGCGTCCGGGTTGGCAACTTGCGGCCGTCTCTACGAGCTGCCGTTGGCGTTTTCCTAATGCCCAGCGGAACAGGGTGGTCGACATTGTTGGGCTCTGTCCCCGAAGCCACGGTGGTAGTAACACGGGCCGTTGTTGCCGGGTTGCCGCGACGAAGTGGTGTTACGGTCACGGCTTTGCGAGTGGCGGCGCTGGTGCATCGGAAGACGTTCACTCAGGTGTTGTTGAATGGAGGCGAGCTGTCGATCGATGTCGTCGATACGGCGTGCAAGTTCTGCGGTGTTCAGCGGTACGGCAACAGCCTCGATGGTGGGAGACAACTGCGGTAAGTAGACCTCGATGACGCGATCAGCAATCTCTGAAAGTTCGTCGAGAGGTAGGCGAACATGAGCCTGCAGAATTGCCTGGACGTGCGGCGGTAGTCGTTGGAGCCAAAGCGCTCGCAGGAACGAATCCTGGACTGCATGTTGCCCGCGAGCGCACGCATGTTGCGCAGGAGCTGCGAAGGTTTGCGTTCAGCAAGCTCTGCGGACTGAAGTTGTCGTATCTTCTGTTCTTCTGAGAGCGACAGGTGGCGGATAAGTTCAGTCTTGAGGTGTTGGTAGAGATTGGCCGTTGGTGGGCTGACAAGGATATCCCGGACCTCGCTGGCATAGCGTGCGTCCAGGTGGACGACGACGTAATCGCAGCGGGTCCGGTCTTGCGTGATGCTCGCCAGGGAGAACTGGGCCTCGACCTAGGCGAACCATGCCTCAGGCGAGTCCACCCAAAACGGCGGTAGCTTGACAGCGACGCGCCAGGTGTCGTATGAGGCAGCGTGCGGGATGCCTTCTGTGGGAGCTCTGACGTCCTCAGCGGAGCGTGCAGGCACGGCCTCGGTTGTGGAGGCGTTGCGGGAATGCTGCTGTTGCTGGGTCTGCAGCTCCTGTTGAAGTTGCTGCGCTTGCTGGCGCAGAGCGGTGAGGGCTTCTGGATTGGCTATGGCGGTGCGGTTTGTTCAGTTTCCGGGTCACCAGATGTGGGATGCCGTGTCGATAGAAATCCCAACAAAACATAACGACTGTTTATTACCGTAGTAGCGGCAGGGGGCGAGCATACCTACGCTGCCCTCAGTCGGGTAGCGAAGGAAGGAAGGGCACTTCCGAGCTCGACAGCTCGGTTTTATAGCAACCGTCTGTTACGTAAGCCTCCGGTGACGCTGCAGTGGCACTGTCCCTTATCGGAGGCGTGGTGTAGCATGCAGCCGTGGCACGCGGGGCTAGATAGTGACGAGGCGGAGGCTGCGCCGGTTTGTGCGCAGTGTGTCGCCACAAGTTTAATTTGATCAACGCTTTAACACACCGTGAGGCGGTGGCTTCAGCGAAAGCGTTGCTTATAGTATCCATGCATGTCGAAAAGTAGGTCTCCGACACTCGCCTAGCTGTCGCAACGCGTTCCCTGCTAGCCCTGTGGGAAGTAACGGCCAGGCTAGAGGGAACACACGACGCGCGTAGCGTTTCTCTTCGCATTTCACGACGTTTTGAAGGAGTGCATAGCGAGTGTCAGTGTTTGATATGTGCTTGTTGAAGCCATCTTTGAGCTGGATTTACCATATGCGAGTCCACGTACATGTTCAGAACTTCAGCTATACCGCAGGGGTTAAATCATGATCATGGACGTTAGTCGTCGTCACGGAGATATGCCAATAAACGTCAATGTGAGCGCGATGCGTCCACATCAAGCGGTGCTATATCTGCTAAACAGTAGTCATGGTACAAGCTCTCATATACCAATGTACTATAAATAATAAACTACTTCTGTGAGGACACGTTTCACTTTCGTGTTATACCGATTCCTATGACGGAGGGATCAACCAACCATCTTTTTTCTTAAACGCGGCATACACTTCCAATGCAATAGAGCATTAGGTGATTGAATGTTTGTCGCCTAAGCTGCAGAAACCCGCTACATGGAATGGTGCACTAGCACAAATAAGAAAGCGCATGCATCGTATCGTTGTAATGCCGCACATACGATACGGGGCGCGAAGTATTGGCGACTGAATAGCTTGCATTCTCTTGTTAATTTCTGCTATGACAATGACTAACAGTTATTACTAGCAGAGTCACTTTTCCACCTAAAAATGTGACCTTCAGAAGAATCACAAACTCGCATTAGATGGGCACTTCGTTGACCAGTTGTTCGATGCTATCAAAATGTTAAATCTTTATAACACATGCCATAAACTTGATGGGCCAACTTCAAAGTACTTTTTATTCGTAAATGTTTGCCATTGGTCGGCCGACTTCACTAATATATCCAGCATCACGATTCGGCCAAATGTTCCCGCGCGAATGCTTTTATTAAATGCGAAGCATTTCTTAGCGAACCTCTGGCACTTTGAGCGTTTCTATCTACGTATCTATCTATCTATCTATCTATCTATCTATCTATCTATCTAGCCGCCTACATCTGGGCGCTCTCATGATCGCCTCCTTAACTTGGTGTAGACCAAAATTTGCATGGGAGGGTAAGAGGATTTTACAAATATGACTGCTGGGTCATGACATAAATAACGTAAAAATCCTGTCGCGTACATCGTCAAACCCTTTCCACTAGACACGTGGGGCACATACCCGTTTACCACGGGCCGCGGTGTACGGGTATGCGCCACAGGTGATTGGCAGTTTATGTCTACCCAGGAACGGCGAGAACAGACATTGGTAACTTAAATGCTAGAGAGTTAAGTAAAACCAACATCGGCAGCGTTGACACAACGAATGGAAATAATGAAAATTAGGATCCCAGCAGGAATCGAACCCAAGCATTCTGCGTGGCAATCAGGTATTCTACCACTTAGCCACGATAGGTCTATAAATTGGTTTGGAAAAACAGCCTACGCAGGCGTAATATCGGTGCAACGTCAATTGTGGTTGTGGTGCTGGCTATCTAATTTTACAAGAAAGCAATAAACACTACATGATACTCCTACAATACGGCCGTCATATCAGATTGACGTCTGTAGTTCCAGTGTTGGCTCCGCTTTTATAGCAGTCTAATAAACATTACGTTTGTATTCCTATGATTCAGCAAGCTATATTGAAGCATTGCTCGACCCCGGAGGAATACATTAACGAAAGTTACATATGATATCCACATCACCGCATCGTAAAGTGCACTTCGTCCACCAGAACGACGAAGTGTCCTCTTCATTTCTTAAGAGGCTGGGCGATGGCCTCATGCTGACCGAGGATAATGGAAGATTGATTGAAAGCCATATGTAGACTAGGCTACGTAGGCCACATACGCCCAGGTAGTCTACGAATAGGACAAACACCATCCACTGATGTTGGTCTACGTAGCACTATCCAGGCCTACCAGCCTCGACGGCCTATGCCTCAACAACGTGAAAGGTGGGTTCAGGTTCCGACATGTCGCCGGCTTTGCCTGCAGACAATTTGTCGACGAAATGACCGAGGCATCCACGAATTCCAACAGCTCTACTATACCACATACTTCAATACATATGGACCCCTCTTCACCACTGTCACGACCGGATTCTATAACAAGTCATGACCAGCTGCTGGTGCTCACTGATCACGGTGATGATGACCTTGTTCAAGAACTGTCAAGAACTTCTTGCACACATGCACACGGATTCGTGAAACGCGCGTGCGTTCTCGGGACATGTATAAGCACTACATATCAGCTTACCGCTTGTGGTGTTGGTAATACCCACGTTGTCATTGGCAGCGTTACCCAACCGTAAACAACTGCTTATATAACACATATGCAGCTGTTCAACATATATATGCGTGCGTATAAAATATATGCAAATCTTTAGCGTCATTTTGTAAGCTGTCGCTCAGTAAAAAAAGCTACGCCACAGTCACCTACCCGCGGCATGCTTCGCATAACATCGACTCCCAGGGTACGTGGGATCTGCCGAATTTTTAGCTTAAGAAGTTTTATAGTGAATTCTAACTATGGGCATAAACTGACTCTGACATCATATTTATAGCGCTATATAATTTACAAGCTTTCAGCCGCTGATTGTTTGGCGCGAGTGCTCATAAAGTACCCGGATAGTTTGCTGCCTGTGTGTGCACACGTATTTACAGACGCGCGTATTGTGGCCAAGCGTAACAAGTGCGTTCTCTTTAGTGATATCACATAATACTCGCCATGTTCAGCGCAAAACAGGAACACGAAAACACAAGGAAGTGCACGTGTTCAAGCAAGTGTTCCTGTTTTGCGCTGAACATGGCGAGTACGTTCCAACTAGCCCAATTTGCCACCTTACTACACATAATACTACCCTATGAAAGTAGTAAAACGCTCAACAAGGCGTGTTGCTGAGCTAGTTGGTTCATTATTTGAGAAAAAAAATAGGTATGGCGCAAAAAAGGCCGGGGTGAAGTGAAGACACCGTTTTTTCGTTAGAATGTTTCCAAACCATCTAGACCGACGAATTGACAAACAAGTTTTTGCCACGTGTTCGTCAGTTCGTGTTTTCACTTCGTCGCCGTCCTTTTTGCGCCATATACATCTTTCTCAAGTAAAAACCTGGTTCAACCATTGCTTCCAAGGTGATTTTAGGAACAGTCGTAGCTAATATGATTATATAGCACGTGAAATACGATAAAAAATGCCGTTGCAACGTGGTGTACGCAAAGTTTTCATCTAGCGACACGTTGCAAAGCGATGCATTGAAAATTCGACGAATGCTTTTCTTAAACGGCATGCCCATAGACGACATGCTGGGGGGAACGCACACAACTGTCGGAGGTTGATCCGTGCTCCGAAGATGGGAGCATTTTTTTCGTGTTCAACCCCTCTCCCCCCCCCTCCCCTCATTGTCGCAAAACTAGCTTCACCAGGAAGGGTAAGGTAGCCGTCCCGAGGGAGGGATAATCGTTACTGCGGGAGCAGGTTTTTTCGCTCCGGCCAGCAGAATTCAAGAAGTGTGTGGACATGTGTGGCGGGATATCAAATTCGTGTGCGAGACGGATGCGCGGCAGGGTTCCGGCATAGTTTTCAGCTGAGATCACCGCACCGCGCAACCAGTGGCCCCGTGCTTCCATATTGGACTCGCTCGCTTCATATAAGGCCGCATGTTGACTGCTCTTACGTCCCATCAGACTTTTGTTGTCTTCTGATCGCGCATTTGCTACTCACCATCCTTTTTTGTGTATTCTGTTACTATTTTGCGCTTGCATTTTTTATTCGCTCGAGTTCTTACCGATGTTACGATCGGCCCCTGCGCCGAAAAGAAAGCGGCGTCCCCTGTTCTTCGAACCGGGCGCCGAAGCGCTGCTTGCCTTGACAATGGTTCAAGCGCTTGAATTGTCCTCCCGAGATGGGACGTGAGGCGCCTTGCAGTCCGGCCCATCCGCGTTCGGCCAGACGATCATAATGGTTTTCTGTCGCCAAATCTACCTTGACGAGACAGCGGCGTCCGCGCGGATAACAACCAGCCCCACAAATTGATCGACAAGGTGCTTCGGAACTGCAGACCTTTTGTGTCCGAGCGTGGGACCCATCGCCCTACGGCCTTCACATGGCAGGGACCACATGTTACACCCTTTGGTGCAACATCAGCAGAGTGCGGTGGCCACGCCCCAGCCGACGACGCTGACCTGGGCGAGTGTGGGTGGCACCCTCATTAGTGTTGTGTGGGACGCGATTGGACCGTCCCAACTTGCAGAAATTCCCCCATCTAGGGATCTGGGGAAAGATACCCTTTAAAACGAGCCCCCGCGGGCTCATTCGACGTGCAATCGTCGTCATGTAGACAGGAAATCCTCGTCCTGTAGGACGAAATTGTCATGTAGAAACAAACTGCTCACCCATGTAAATAAAACCTCTGTTAAGTTTGCCTTCCTCCAGCCTCTTCCTCCGGAGTCTCTGGCGCCTCCAAAGGCCGGTCGCAACAACTGGATGGCAGACGGTGGGAAATGATGGATCTACGGAGAGCGACATGGACCGGAGGTCAGCCGAAAGCCCTGGAACCTGGAATTCGGCGGGATCGACGCAGCGTACCATGACCGCACGGAATGGGGTGAGTGCCTGACTTTGCGCTTGAGATGTATCGAGTCTTTTAGCCTAGACCTGTTAAAAGATAGATAAAACTAGCAACTGCCTAGGAATTGTGGTTGTTATCTCATCACAGAGCAGCACTCGGCGATGATCTGAGCATGATAGGATAAGCAGTGTACCTCAGATTATTTGATAGGAGCAGATGAGGGTACGTTGCGGGAGTCTTTTGGGATGATTGAGGCTGTAGTGGAGTGAAGGAGAAACAGGAAAAAAGGTAGAGAGTGTTGTTGGTCGCGTGGTGCTCGCTGTGTGGTTAAGCTTTTGGTATCTGCTGTGTGATTTGCCAGGCTTCAATTTCTCTAGACCCAGAATTGAAACGCTGGTGGGTTTGTTGGTGTTTTGTCAGAGCTGAGCCAAAGCAAAGTAGTCGCCATGGACCTGATGAGATTGACGATGAATAGCCTGTTGGAGTTGTGTTGGGAGCTCGACATACAGGTAGATGACGATACGCCCGCGTCAGAACTCCGCGAAATTATAGTAGGAAGCAAAAACAACCAGGAGGATGTAGATTACTTCGGGAATCTCATCTTAACAAATCAAGAAAAGCAAGCAGAGCAGGCAAAATGGGATGAGGAGTGTGAAAGACTGGAACATGAGTGTGAAAGACTGGAACGTCTGATGAGATTGACGAAGGATGGCCTGTTGCAGTTGTGTTGGGAGCTCGACATAGAAGTAGACGACGATATGCCTGCATCTAAAATCAGCCAAATAATAGTCGGAAGCGAAAATAATGAGGAGGATATTGATTATTTTTGGAATCTAATCCTAAATGATCAGGAACAGAAAATAGAGGAGGCAAAAAGGGTTGAACAACACAGGAAGGAGATGCAAGCAATGGACGAGGAAATTGAAAGACTACAACGAGGGTTAGATCGAAAGCAGCGGAGTGGTCAATCGGTAGGTGTAGCGCACGAAAGGTGCGAGGAACAGTCGAGTGCGGTGCAATTCAGAGCCGTACGGAAGGCTAGCACGTGTGAAGATAGCAGTAGGTTCAAGAATGAACCGAAGGTATCAGCTGCGGAGGAGTTTCCAGTAGCAGTAACGGCCGTTGTAGGCCAGTGTGAGCTAGGTTCAAGTGAGGGTATCGCAACGGTGGATCTTGCACGCGGTGTCCCAGGATATTTCGACCCGCTGGGCAAGAGCACCAGCGTAAGTTCAGGAAGTGTCGCGAACGAACAGAGCAGAGAGTACAATGCAGTTGTGGGCAGCTCCCAGACATGCAAGCTAGGTTGTTCGGAGGAAAACAGCTGCGTTGTTCCTAAGTGCGTTAAGCTGCCCGCCAGTCTGGAGAGTGAAAGAAAGGATGATTTGTATCCAGATCTTAGACTGCGCGGGTGAGACAGCTCGCGAAAGCAGCGAAAGTTCTGCTGAGCAAGAGGTGCGAGCGGGAGGCTCGAAAATGAGCCCCAAGAAGCGGCGTAGACGAAAGAGACGCCGTAGAGCTAGGAGCTCGGGAAAAGGGACGACGAGTTCGAAGAAAGGCTCTGAATGTTGGAGCATAGTAGGAAGAGAGGGGCGTTTGTCATCGGCGACAAAGTTTTGCATTCGTCCGAGCCACCGGACGAAAAGAAAGGGAAAAACGCATGGTGCGCGAAGGCGGTCACAGGGAAGGAGTCAGTCAGCCTCCCGTCGTTCTATCCACGACGCGTTTGATGGGATGCGGGGGTGCAGGGTCGGTGGTTCCCAAGAAGTAGCGGAAAGAGGGAAAGAATGCAGGCCTCCAGCGAAGAGCTTGGGGGGGTTCGGAGGTGAAGGGAACGGGTTTCGCGATTGCTGTAGTCCCCCTCCGACAAGAAAGGCCCACAGGACGCGACCGCCGCGCGTACGTCTGAAAAATGAGTGACAGCCGTAAGCTTTTGGGATATTGTCGCTACCGGACTTGTTTGTTTCATATTGAATTTTGTTTTCTTTGCTTATTTTAGTTTTGGAATGTTTTCTTTTGGTTTCTCGGCTACTAGATATTGTTCATGTAACTAGTTTTAAGTCTGTTTATTTCTTAAGTTGTGCGTGATTTTTTTTAGGGATAAGCGTTGTGCGGTTGCATAACGACACGCATCGGAGCGTGCGTTAGGATGTGTCCTACGAGTCCGTTATTAAGAGTGGCGTTAGGAGTGTTTTAAGCAGTTGACCTTAGCAGTTGATTTTGAGTGCGCGTGAGAAAGCAGGGATATTCGAGTTTTTCAGGGTTCATGCGAAAGTTTTTTTCTAGTTTATTTATTGTTTTATTCGCATGCGCTCTTGTGTGGACGCAAGTAGGAGGAGTTAGTGCGCGAGTTTGTGTGTATGCGTTGTAAGAATTGTCACCGCAAACGAGACTTAGTAGTACATCCGTGTGTTTATGAGAAGTGTGACCGCAAATGAGAGTTAGTGGCACGTCCGCGCAGTAGCACTGGTACGTGAAATTGCGCACGTGAATAGTGAATGGCGCTCCTTGTGTTAGTGCAGCACGACAGTCTGTTTTTCGTCAGCTCAAAGGAACTTGACGACTAGCTTTGGCGGAACAAAACTTTGGGATCAAAAGATAGGTTGAAGCGTAAAGCTTTTGTTCATGCGTATGAGGCCTGGTTGACTTACAGCGGATTACTGACGCTTGCACACACGTAGGCCACGAAGGGCACATCACTGGAGAAGAGATAATGTTTGTTGATGGCAGTTTAATATGCAGCTTATACTTGTATCGGGATTGGGACCTTCAGCGATAGCTCGGAGAAACGCTTCGATTGCTGCTTTGTGTTTTAGTTGTATTATTTAAGGCAGTGTGTTTTCACATGTTTTTGTTTTGGACTCGATGTGTCTCAGTGCGGGCAGGGCGCTCTCCCGTGCCTGTGGTTGTGTGTGTGTATGCGTATTCCCAGGAAGGAAGCACCGAGGAACGAGTGCGAGAGTCCATGGTTTGGCGTCTCCGGCAGTGTCCCGGAGTACGCGACTTTCACCGACGCTTCGGGCAACCTGTACAGCTGGTCACCCTCAGGTCGAGTCTTCCGCCGGTGGACGAGCTGTTACGATCGGCCCCTGCGCCGAAAAGAAAGCGGCGTCCCCTGTTCTTCGAACCGGGCGCCGAAGCGCTGCTTGCCTTGACAATGGTTCAAGCGCTTGAATTGTCGTCCCGAGATGGGACGTGAGGCGCCTTGCAGTCCGGCCCACCCGCGTTCGTTCAGGCGACCATAATGGTTTTCTGTCGCCAAATCTACCTTGACGAGACAGCGGCGTCCGCACGGATGACAACCAGCCCCACAAATTGATCGACAAGGTGCTTCGGAACTGCAGACCTTTTGTGTCCGAGCGTGGGACCCATCGCCCTACGGCCTTCACATGGCAGGGACCACATGTTACACCCTTTGGTGCAACATCAGCAGAGTGCGGTGGCCACGCCCCAGCCGACGACGCTGACCTGGGCGAGTGTGGGTGGCACCCTCATTAGTGTTGTGTGGGACGCGATTGGACCGTCCCAACTTGCAGAAATTCCCCCATCTAGGGATCTGGGGAAAGATACCCTTTAAAACGAGCCCCCGCGGGCTCATTCGACGTGCAATCGTCGTCATGTAGACAGGAAATCCTCGTCCTGTAGGACGAAATTGTCATGTAGAAACAAACTGCTCACCCATGCAAATAAAACCTCTGTTAAGTTTGCCTTCCTCCAGCCTCTTCCTCCGGAGTCTCTGGTGCCTCCAAAGGCCGGTCGCAACACCGATCAAACGGGCACACGTGAGTGGTTTTCATGCACGATTCCTTTCAGTTACAATCTTCCCTTGAGATTAGCCTTGCGTACGTGCGTGTCTACCTTGTTTAGATGTAGAGTTTATGTGATCTTGTGACACCACTGGCAATGTTTTTCACGTCGTGTGCAGTAGCTTATTCATCTTTCTGTCCTGTAAGTTATCACTGAAAAAATTGTAATTTCCGCTTAAGGAATAGCTGTAATTTATTTGCCAATCATGCGTTCTGAACGCCTAACGCTTGTGGACAAACCCAACCTTATTTTCTGGTGAATTTATTAAATATCGGGGGGGGGGGGGGGGGGGAGGCTCTCTGCTAGTAATTAGCCCACGCGTGTACAGTCTCTTCTAGTCTGGTTCTCACCCTTATTCTCGCTTATTCGCCGGGCGGCCAAACATTATTTTAGTTTACTTCGGGTCCATTTTTAATCCCACTTTAACGCTTCTTTCGTTTACATGCACAGTATTTTTTTCGTGATTCGTCACCGTCACTGCTGGAAAGCGCGATATCCTCCGGAAAACTCAAGTAACCGAGCTAGTCTCAGTTAATCCTTATTCCTATTTTCTCCCCGTTCAAGTTCTTTAAATATTAATTGTGAATGTGCCGTGAACAACATTGAATATATTGTAACTCTTCGCCTGACCCCATTCACGGTCAGGATTTTCCTCCCGTTCTTGAGGAATACGGTGGATGTGGGATCGTTTCAGATGTTGGCCGTGGTACCTACATGTGTTTAAGTATTCCTTTATGGCATAATTATTCTGTAACGTCTGGCGTGTGTTCATATCTGTGAATAAAATTGTGTTTATCACCTTGCATATGTGTTACTCTTTCATTACCTTGACGCATGTGTATTCGGTGCAGACGCCCTTTCATCCTTTTAGTTATGTGGAGCCATGTTCACTTTCCTTCTCGACCTTGCACTATTCCACAGAATTCTGGGTATCAATGGACCCCAGTGAAGCAGTCGTTGTAATTCCGAAGTATTTTCCGAAAACGGCACCGATGGTAGTCGATGAATGCCGTTGGGTCGCGAATAGACTATTCTGGCACTGCTGACTTACAGTACAGTTACTACAGTAATACCAAAATACCGTGGTCAGCACGCAGCCGTTTTATTTTACAACACGCGTATCAGCCTTTCTAATCAAGTTATTGTATGCATCGAGCAACTACCGCCGGTGTCCCCATGTAAACTAGCTACACGCATACCACGACAGTACAGTATTACCGCACGGTAAACCACCACGCCTAAAACACCACAATAACGGGTGCAAATCTTCACACCGGCGGCTTCGCAACGCCGGTGGGGCCGACACCTCGCCAACATCGGCTAGCTTACATAGGCCCAATGACGGCTTGCTCTCATCGGCTGAATAACGGCAGGCCCACTTCGGTCCGACGCTGGCTACCCCACATAGGTCCAACGCCGGCAATCCCAGATCGGCCCAGCGCCGGCTAGCCGATATCGGGCCGATGTTTGTGAAAGTAGCGTGAGCGGGATTTTCCGACGTGGGGCCATTATTGCTACCGACATCTGCCGACGTTGGGCCGATATCGGTCTGATGCCGACGTGCTGCCTGGGAGGCTTTTATGGGAGAGTGCTAAGAAAGAAATGCAAAAATACATGAAAGTAATGCTGGTTAACGGTAAGTTGAGCAGTGACGGAAGTTTGTTTGGTTGGGATGCCGAAAAAAAGACCCGTTGTAAGCTACAGAGATCGGGTCCTCGAAACTGATGGTCTGAACCAAAGCGCAGTCCTTTAGGAATACATAACGAAAATTGTAGGAGCGTTATAAACAACCTACAGAGTTAGAGGGAATTCTTTTGCCGTAAAACCCAGATATCGTTGTTCTGACAGAAACATGGTAAAGTGACGACATATATGACAGCGAGTTTATTCCGCTTGGGCATGGCGCATTCAGAAGAGACAGGGGTAGCAGTGTAGCCATCCTCTTCAAGGAAAGCATTAAGTTGGTAAAAATTCCTGATTTAGTAGCTCTTCAATGCATTTTTTGTAAGGTCTACTATGAAAATGTTAGTTCTATTGTAGCTGCTCTATACAGACCCCCTTGTTCTGGTGTTGACGTTTTGAATTCTTGAAAGCTATACATGAACGAGCATATGAAACCAAGGGACCGTATTATTCTTTCGGGAGATTTTACCTTGCCAAACGTTGATTCGGCAACGATGTCGCTCAAAACTCATAACGATAGTTTAGGAGAAGCCGTGCTTGACGTTGCGTTTTCTTTAATTTATCACAATTAGTTGATACATATAGCAGAAAACAGGGCGATTCCGAATCGATTCTGGATCTTTTCTTTGTAAGTGGGACCTTAAGTACTCACTCGGCGTGGGATGTATTTCTCGGTATATCGGATTATGAGGCTGTGTTATTAACAATAAATAATATGCACTGCAAAGACAATTGTACTTCCATCCGTTTCCGCAACTTCTCTAGAGCTGATGTTTCCATTATAGACACGCTTTCATTTTACTTAGATTCTTTTTCGGAAAACGTTGTAAATATGCAATAATTGTGGCATCGCTTTAAGTGTATTGCGAAAACATTTACACGAACAGATGGCAAAGAGAAAAAAGTTCCGTCAACGGGCGTTGAATCCCACGACCGCTCGGTCCGCAACAACACATGCCGGGCATGCTATCCACGGCGCCACGGTCAAAGACTCTAGAGGCTCTACAAACGCGCCTTTCATATCTACCATTTTGCAGGTCGGCGGGGTGGTGTTGCCCTCTGGGAGCGGTAATGTAAAGTAATTCTTCATTACTATGGCCTCCGCGAATAGCACCTGCAACGCGTTACATGTCCGTCCCATTGGGCGCGTTTTCCATAGAAGTTCAGTTTTGTCAATGCTTTAACATACCGCGAGATGGCGACCTTAGCGCAAGCGTCGTGAAAGCATCGGCCTCGCTCACAGCATCACGCTAATCCAAACCATAAATAGCTCTGCGAGGCGCGCCTGCCTCCCCTGGCTGTAACACCGCGCTCCCCGCGCACGCGCTCTGCCCGAGAAAAATCGCGGCCGGGCTACCGGGGCAGCACGACGCGCTTTGCGTTTTGCTCTAGTCCGGCCGTGGTGTTCGATCACATTTAAACATGCCGCCGGATGGCGACCAAATTCTGCGTCCAATATGCGACGCTCTTCTGGCTATCACACCTCGTTCTCTGATTACGCTTTCACCGTTAACTACTACAGCTACCACAAGGGTTTAAGATCCATGTTTTTGGTAGCTCCATGGTAATCATCCATGATGTTTAATCATAAATCATGTTTAATCATTTAACATGGACGTTAGTCGTCGGGATGCAGATGTACCTCCAATCATCAAAGTGGGTGCATCCACGTTAAGCGGTGTTCTAGCTGCCAGATATCAATACACATTGTGCAAACACTCTTACATCAATGTACAGTAAACATTTAGTTACTTCTGTAAGGGCACGCTTGACTTTCGTGTTATTCCGATTCCTATGACGGAGGGATCAACCATTTGTTGGATAATAATAACATCTTGACAGAACGCCAACATGGATTTCGGAAAGGGTACTCGACTTGTACACAGTGAGTTCCTACCATTCATGATTTCGCCGTATCAGTAAATAATGTTAAACAAACTGATGCAATTTTTATGGACTTCTCGAAGGCTTTCGACAAAGTATCAGACAGTAAATTATGATTCAAATTACATCGTTTGCTTAGAAATTCTCGTCTTGTCAATTGGATTTCAGCGTACCTGAAAAATTGCTACCAGTATGTTGCGTTTAAAGGCCATCAATTTTTTTTACCTACCAGTGCAATCCGCAGAACTCGGTCCTGGGGCCACTCCTTTTTCTTGTAGTTATAAATGACATAGTAAAATACATCTCCGTCAAAATAAAATTGTACGCGGATGACTGTTGTCTCTATACAGAGGTTAATGACCAATGAGATCAGAAACTATTGAACAGTGATTTTCAGCGTCTTGCGTCATGGTGTAAACGGTCGCAGATGCGCATTAACTTCGAGAAGACAGCTTTCATGCGGATAACTCGAAATAAAATGCCCTTAATGCTTACATATAATTTCATGTGGGAAGTGTTTCAACAGTGTTTCAACAGTGTTATTTTGTCTGAGGTGACCGAATACAAATATCTTGGGCTATATATATCGAACGATCTTAGGTGGAATAAACATATTCGTTACGCTACAGCTAACGCTTACAGGAAATTATTCTTTTTAAGGAGAACACTAACTTTGGCTGCCCTTGCTGTAAGAAAATCAGCATACAATTCCATTGTCCTACAAGTCTTAGTCTATGCTGCTGTAATATGGGACCCCTATACGAAAGGTAATATTCTGAAACTAGAAAATGTCCAATAAACAGACATACCGTCCATCTAAAGGATTTTTGACGCAGTTCAGTACGTGGACTGCAAGGTCGCGCTAACCTGACGCCGTTAGCCGAAAGAAACCGCTCGTCACGATTAAAATTTCTATGTCAGTTAATTAAGGGACACTATAACATCAACGTTAGTGAATGGATTTCGTTCTCATCCGGTTATTCAACGCGCCAAAGGCGTGAATTACCAATCACTCCTTTACGTTCTCGTAAGGACTGTATCAAGTATTCTTTTTTCCCACGAACAGTCACAGATTGGAATAACTTGAGCAGTACCATCTTTCGAGAACATTCTTTTACGGCATTTTCATCCTTTCTTGATGGCTAAACGTAATGAGTTATTTTTCGTATATACTGTGTGTGTTACACCTCCGTTGCCTGTTGTTTTGTTTCATTTACACATTTGAAAAATGTTTTTCTACGTAATTCAGCGTGGACTTGTTGTCTTTAGTATGTGTGTGCGTGTTGTAAATTATTGTAATCATCTTCCTGTATACACATATATTTTAGTGCCATTATGATATATTTTCTTCATGTATTGTATGCCACCCTGCCAACACCCCGGAAAGGGTTGCAAAGGCAGTAAATAATTAAAAAATAAAAGGTAATCTGAAAACAAAAGGAATAGGTATATAAAGAACTCAGAAAGAAAACACAAGTTGCGGTAGTATGTGCGGCAATGTAGCGACAATTACGTTAGATGATGCACAACGAAAAGACGCAAGAAAAAAATGCACTATGAAAGGCGACAGCTCATTACACAATAAAATGACACAATAATATACGAACAATGTAATAACAGGACGAACGCGACATAAGACGGCCATTGAAAAGAAGTATTTAACGTAAAGTTGCACACAAGTAACAATAAAGAACAACCAAAAGACCAGGCATGTGTAGCGTACTCGCCCCAAGGAGGAGCGAAAAGCAAAGTCCTACACTCCTTCAAGTATGGGCAAGAACTAATTTATTTTCTAAAAAAAACAGGCTTCGAAAGGGACAACACAAAAGGGGCGTGGCTGCGTATCGCCCGCGGCACGCCGGAGATAACGTGAGGCATGTTGACCGCGTATGCGCCGTGCGCCTCTGTGTAAGATTGGTATGCGCACACAAATAAAAATTATCACAATCGCCGGCGTCAGCGTCCGCTACAAGCCCCCCCCCCCCCCTAGACCGCGGAGCAAGGGGAAAAAACAAGCAAAAGTGGGAGTTAGTCCATGAGGTGAGCCGGTTTCACGCGGTCGAGGGAAACGACGTCCTCTCTTTCGCGAACACGAATGATCACAGTTTCGTGCGACCGCGACAGCCCACGGAAGGGCCCGTCGTAGGCAGGAGTCAACGGCGCATTCACTGTGTCCCGTCGCACGAACACATGAGTTGCCGCAATCATGTCTGGGAATGAAAACACTCTTTGGTTGCGGCTGACGCATGGTGTGTTGGGTTGCAGGTGCTCTAACCAGGAATGTAGCCTTTCCATACGTTCTGAAGGTGTCGGCGTAGGGCTTGGTTTCTCACCAAATAATTCTCCCGGTAGTCGGATGGTAGAGCCGAACAGCATTTCAGCTGCACTGAATCCGAGGTCTTCTTTTATCGCGGTACGCAGGCCCAGAAGAACGAGAGGGAGCTTCTCCACCCAGTGCTCTCTATCCAATTTGGCCGTTAAAGATGCCTTCAGTTGACGGTGTACACGCTCCACCATTCCATTGCTCGCTGGGTGGTAAGCCGTAGTGCACTGGAGCCGTGTTCCCAGGAGCCTTGCCAGCGCAGAGAATAGGTTGCTCTGGAATTGTTGTCCACGGTCGGTCGTTATCCGCAGTGGGCAGCCATAGCGTGATACCCATGCGGCCACAAAGGCCTGTGCGACGGTCCCGGCTGCGATGTCCAGAATCGGCGTCGCCTCAGGCCACCGTGAGTAGCGGTCGACACATGTGAGCAGGTATCTGTAACCCTGGGAAGGAGGAAGAGGTCCTACCAAGTCCAAGTGGACGTGGTCGTAACGACACTCTGGTGGCCTAAATGCTTGGAGTGCTGTGCGCGTGTGACGAGTCACCTTGACTGCTTGACATGTTCGGCGCGTCTTCACCCAGCGTCGAACGTCGGCGTTAATGCCTGGCTACACAAAGCGGTCCGTGACGAGCCTCTGTGTCGCGCGGATTCCTGGGTGGCTGAGTTCGTGAAGGCTGTCAAACACTTCACGCCGAAACTCGGCGGGGACGAAGGGTCTTGGAGATTTCTGCGACGCGTCGCATATGACCATAGTCGTTGTGTATGGTAGTGGGATCTCTGCGAGCACAAGTGACAGTGGATCCTGCCGCATCACGGTTAGCTCTGGGTTTTCCTGCTGGGCGGCGGCTAATGCCTCAAAGTCGACGGACGCTGAAACGGAGTCGATACGGGAGAGTGCGTCGGCTGCTTGATTTTCGATCCCCGCTATGTAGCGGATGTCCGTCGAAAATTCGGAACTGAAAGAAAGTTGACGCAGTTCTCTTTCCGAATATGAGGAACTGCTGTTCTTGAACGCATATGTCAGGGGCTTGTGGTCCGTTAAAATGTGGAAAGTGCGACCTTCGAGGAAGAAACGGAAGTGCTTTACGGAGCAATAAATGGCCAGCATCTCTCTCCCAAAGGTGCTGTAGCGCACTTCCGCCTGTTTCAGCCGTTTCGAAAAGAAACCTATCGGTTTCCAGTCCTTGCCGTCGTATTGTTGCAACGCTGCTCCCACTGCCGTCGTTGAAGCGTCAACCATGAGCCGCGTCGGCGAGTCGGAAAGCGGGTGCATCAGAACTGTTGCGGAGGCAAGCTGAGTTTTTGCGTCCTGGAAGGCTTTGTCTAGCTCCTCTGACCAGTGAAACTCGGGTGTTTTCTTGGTGTCCCGGCGCAGAAAATCAGTTAGCGGCTGTAGAATGTGTGCACAGGATGGGATGAAGCGCCTATGAAAGTTGATCAGCCCGAGAAACTCACGCAACTTGCGGAAAAAAGTAGGTGTGGGAAATTCCCTGCTTGTACCCGTGATTCGAGCGGCAAGATGCGTTGCGGGGTGATTCGATGACCTAGGAAATCTAGTGCTTCTACACCAAATATGCATTTTTGGGCCTTTAAAACCAGACCGTGCTCGTCAAGACGCTTGAGAGGAGCCGCAGCTGATTTTCTTGCTCTTCCGGCGTTTTGCTGGCGACCAAAAGGTCTTCTAAGTAGACGAAGACAAAGAGCAGTCCGCGAGTGACCTCATTCATGAAACGCTGGAACGTTTGTGCCGCGTTCTTCAGTCCGTACGGCATACGAACAAATTCAAAGAGGCCGAAAGGTGTTGTGACGGCCGTCTTTGGGATGTCGCTTGGTTCTACTGGAATCTGGTGATAAGAGGCCATCAGATCCAGCTTAGTGAAGATGGTCGTTCCCGCGAGGCGAGCGCTGAAATCATGGATGTGAGAGAGAGGATATTGGTCGGCCGTTGTCGCAGCATTGAATGCCCGATAATCACCGCAAGGCCGCCAGTCACCAGGCTCTTGTTTTGGCACCTTGTGCAGCGCAGAAGACTAGTTGCTGGAAGAAGGTCGAATAATGCCGAGCTGGAGCATGTGGTCGAACTCACGACGGGCGACTTCGTGTCTTTGTCCAGCGAGCCTCCTAGGTCTAGCGGTGACGGGCGGTTCGGTGGTGACAATGTGATGCGTCACCTTGTGCTGATTGGCAGTTCGGTGTTCCGAGGTTTGGTGATTTCAGGGAATTCAGCCAGAATCTTTTGAAAGTTTGACTCTGTGTGGAAAGTGTAATTGCCTCATGAGGACAGGTCAGACTTCAGTCCGACAACAGCGAGCGAAGTGACGTTGTCCTTGAGACGACGATCGCGAACGCTAACCTCAAGATTGAAGTGGCTCAGAAAGTCCGCTCCCAGGATGGCCATGCTGACGTCGGCCACAACGAAGAGCCATCGATATGTGCGCCTGAGTCCGATGTCTATTGTCATTGACTGAACTCCATATGATGCAATAGTAGTATTATTGACAGCAATTAGGCTGGAAATCCACTTGCCGCGTCGGTGATGTTGAGCTGTTGCTGGTAGGATAGATAGCTCAGCTCCGGTATCGACAAGGAGGCGTGTGCCGGTGATGCGGTCGACAACGAAGAAGAGGTGGCTTGAGCGATGGCCCGTGTCACATTCTGACGTTAGCGACTGGCCGGTGCGTTTCCCGTCCACGAGCATGGTTGGGTGCAGCGAGTGGCTTGCTCTCTGAAACGGCGGTAGTACCAGCAGACGCTCTGCTCTGCCTCGCTTGAGTGGCCGCGGTGCTGCGGACTTCGAGTACGGGACGACGAACGATGCCGTTGTTGATTATTTGCACGTTCCGGGCTGGGTCAAGGAACCGAGGAAGAAGACTAGCGCGAGAGCACTAGCGGCGGAGACGCTCAGAACTGAAAGCAGAGCGCTTCCACACGCAGCTCAAATAAAAGTATATTTTACCTTGTGCCTTTATGACGGAGTTGAGTCTGATCGCAGTGCCTGGAACGCCATCGTTTAAACAATTGGTGCCGAAACCCGGGATTGAAAGCCAGGAAACAGCGGACGGCTACCAGTCAACTGCACAGGCATGGACCGACTGAAGTCGAAGCGGACGTCGCGGCGAGCACGGAACACGAGGATTATAAACGAGGCAAGTGCTCTTCTCGCTAACGACTCTGCATCTTATGACCAGCTCAATTCAATATATGACAAGCTGAAGGCTAACAACGACGAGCTTCAGAACTTGAACAACGAGATCGAGCAGCATATTCCCGACGAAGAGTTCGAGGCCGAGTATAACGCCGTCCTGGAATATGAAGATAATGCGACGCGAACTCTCGCAGAGATTCTCAGTAAAAAAGATCGCATGCTACAGTCGTCGAGACTAACCGAAGGAACGGTCGCCCAAACGGTCGCAGCACCATTAGACGCAACTGGAGTCAGATTGCCTACACTGACAATAGCTCCTTTCGCTGGAGACCTATGCAAGTGGACGGAATTTTGGGAACAGTTCGACCACATTGTTCACAGTAACGTCCGAATCACTGCAACAGAGAAGCTCCATTACCAACGACTGTATCTCACAGGAGATGCTGCATCACTAATTGCGGGACTTCCGACGACTGAGAAATGCTACAACGACGCCATCATCATGCTACAGAAGCGCTTTGGTGACAAGAAGCGCCTGGAACAAGAGTACTTTGCTAAACTACGGATGTTGACCCCTGTTCGTTCATCAAATGACACGAAAGCCCTACGCAACTTGTACGACCACGTTCTCGTCAATATCCGCGGACTCGAGACTCTGGGTATGCACAAGTCATCCTTCTCATCTATGCTCTGCGACATTCTACTGCGTGCTCTTCCACGGGACATAGTCGTTCAGTATCATCGGTCGTGTGCCGTCCAGGTGGCATGTGACTCGAGAAGTGATGCTACACCCGTGGGACTGGATGGTCTGCTCAACTTCCTGGGCATTGAGCTGGAAAGATTAGAGAAGAGCGATTTCAATGACGCTGGAAGACGAGAATTCGGAACAACGCCCGCGGCAAGTCAGTTGACGTATTCTCGCCGTGGCAAACCTACGTCATCTGTGCTTCACAGCAACGCGGCAAGGGAACCAAAAAAGGACAACTGCGTCTTCTGCTCGTCCAGTCAATACAAATCTGAACTGTGCACAGCTGAGTTACCACTGACGCAGAAAAAAGAACTACTGTCCAATGACAAGAGGTGTTTCCGCTGCACCACCAAAGGACATCGGGCACGGGACTGGAAAAGGAAGATCTCCTGCTCGAGATGCCAAGCGCGACACGCTACAAGCATGTGTGATCCCTACAGGTGTTCGCGGAAGACAGACTATGTCAACAAGAACGACGGAAAAACTACGACAGTCTGCGCATCACTTGGAAAACGACCACCAAATGAAGGTTCCATCGCTTGCGTCTTTCTCTAGACTTTCCGAGCATGGGCCATAAATGATGACACGTGTCGCTACATACGAGGAGCTTTTGATGGCGGCAGTCAGAGGACCTTCATAACTGAAGCCTTGTCCAAGCACCTTCAGCTGAAAAGTGTGGGAACTACTCGGATAGCACTCAACACTTTCGCGAATGCATCAGACCAAGAGGCTAAGAGGCGTCGGATCGTCGAACTGCGACTGCGGAGTCAGTTTTCCGACCAGGAGATAGTCCTAGCAGCAATAGAGATCCCACACATCTGCCAGGACATCGAAGAGAAAACAATGGACGCAGCCTTCGTCGCTTCTTTCAAGAAGCTTGGAAAGGATGTCGCCGATGAGCTGATACACCCATCTGTCATAACGAACAATGGTATCAGCGTACTGATCGGTTCCGATCAGATGTGGAAAATATTGACCGGCGAAGTTTCAAGATGCGAAGGCAACGAATCCTTGATTGCAGTGAACTCCAAGTTTGGATGGACCTTCCAGGGGAGCACATCGCACTTGATGTCTTAAACAACAGCTACACGAATGATGGTGTGCGTGCTCAAAGTTCAAGCTACCGATTCCGAAGAGTTTCTGCGTTCCATTTGGAAACTTGAGAACATAGGAATTACAGACACGATAGGCAAGCTTCCTGAAACGAGCAAGACCATGATACAATTTGAGAAAATCATCAGCTTTCGCAACGGAAGATATGAAGTCGCCCTCCCTTGGAAGGATGGATTCGAGCTTGCAAGCAACAGGCAAGTCGCCATTACTCGACTAGAAAAGCTTGTCAACCGTCTCAGCGCCAAGAAGGGACTGTTCGAAACGTATGACCGTACCATAAGAGAGTACTTGCGGGCAGGACACGCTGAAGTCGTCAGTGACGCACCTTCTGACGTGACAAAGTTATATTATATGCCGCACAAGGAAGTCATACGTGAACAAGCGCTGACCACGAAATTTCGAGTGGTGTTTGACGCTTCGTCACATGCCAAAGGATGCGAGTCACTTAACGACTGCCTTGAAAAAGGTGACAACTTGTATCAAGACCTCGTGCAAGTTTTGCTACGCTTCAGAATGCACCCGGTGGCAATGATCGCAGACATCGAAAAGGCATTCCTTCAGATTTCGATACGAGAAGAAGACAGAGATGCTTTCCGCTTTCTCTGGTTCGAAGAAGGAGATTTATCCAAGGCCAAGTTACAAGAGTGGAGGATGACACGAGTACCTTTTGGAGCCACATGTAGCCCATTCTTGCTCACAGCTACCATTCTTTACCACGTCAAAAGAGCAACGGCTGCCATGGCACAAACAGCACAAACTCTTTCTGAGTCTTTCTACGTAGACGACTTAGTCACTGGTGCCGATACAGAAGAGGAGGCCGCTAAACTTTGCCGAGAAGCGCAAACAATAATGAAATCGGCAGGCATGACACTGCGCAAGTGGACAACAAATTCAGAAAAGTTGATGCGAACTCTTGAATGTCAGCAAGAGTCTACCAATAACGAAATAATCGTCCTTCACGAAACATCCTTCAAGGTCCTGGGTCTGGTGTGGTATCCTGGAAGAGACGAATTCAGCTTTTCGGTTGGAAATTTACTCAGATTTATGGCAGCACAGAGGGACACAAAGAGATTTGTCTTGCAGGCAGCATCAAGAATATTTGACCCATTGGGACTTGTCGGGCCATATACCATTGCCATACGAATATTATTCCAGAAGCTGTGGACACGAGGGATCAGCTGGGATGAAGTACTACCTAATGACCTGCAAAAGGAATGGCATGATTGGGTCATCCAACTACCCCAACTGCAAGCCGTTGCTGTTCCCCGCTATCTGTGTGGCGGAGGCAGGATGCACAACGTGCTTCAAGTACATGTCTTCTGTGACGCCAGTCCAGCAGCATACGGAGCAGCAATATACGTCGTGCCAAGTCCTGAGAAGCCGACGTTGTTCATTGCAAAGTCACGTGTAGCACCCGTTAAGGAGACGACGCTGCCGCGATTGGAGCTTTTGGCTGCCTTAATCGGCTCAAGAATGTTGGCCTACGTAAAGAGTGACTTGAAAAGTGTTCAAATTGACTAGACGATGTGGACGGATTCAGTGATCGTGTTGTCATGGATAAAAGGTGACGCCACGAAATGGAACCAGTTCGTAGCCAACAGAGTCAATGAAATCAGGTGCAAAACAGATTCATCAAAGTGGAGATACTGCCCTGGGACGGACAACCCGTCTGACCTGCTCACTCGTGGTGTGACGCTCAAGAAACTGCTGTGCAACTCTAAATGGTGGCATGGTCTTGAGTGGCTACACAGACCTATGTCCGAATGGCCGCTACAGTTCAACGAACCAGACATAGAGGAAGCCACACAAGGTGAAGTCGCAGTAGTACACGTTGCAGTAGTAAATCGCTTCTCAAGTCCAATCATCGACATTCAACGGCATAGCAGGCTTCAGCGCCTACTCAGAGTCACTGCTTGGGTGTTCAGATTCACCGACCGCTGCAGGAAGAGGACAGATCAAACTGGACATCTCCTGGAAGCAGAAATCTCGAACGCTGAACGGTATTGGATCAGACGTACTCAAGAACAAGGCTTTCCTGCAGAGCTCACCGGTTTGTCCAAGGGTCAACCAGTAGAGTCCTCATCCCGAATCGCTGAGCTACGCCCTTACCTAGACACAGACGGAGTTCTTCGGGTTGGAGGCCGCTTATCGCTTATGCATTCCACGCAAGACGTTAAGCATCCAATCATACTGCCGTCAAGCCACCACTTTTCGGCACTTTTGGCGAACAGAGCCCATCTTCAAATCCTACATGGAGGCGTTAGGGACACGCTTACACAGCTTCGAGAACGCTACTGGATTTGCCGAGCTCGCACTTTGGTGAAGAGAGTGTTGCATGACTGCAACGTATGCAAGCGCTTCAATGTGGGCCCAGGAAAAGCTGAGACTGCTCCAATGGCAAGCCATCGACTGTCACCGACGAACCCGTTTGAAGTGGTAGGAGTCGACTTCGCCGGCCCCCTTTATGCCAGTAAGGAAACATTTTGGAATCGGTGGCAAAAGGAATACCTGTTGCAACTACGATCTGCGCACTGTACTGACACCAGATCAACCAAAGCAGTGAAACAAGGGGACGTCGTGCTCGTGCATGCTGACAACGCGCCACGCCAGCTATTGAAGCTTGCAAGGGTCATGGAAGTGTACCATAGTGCCGACGGCCTCATTCGTTCCTGCAAGATGAAGTTGCAAGGAGGTCTTCTTGTGATCAGGCCGACACAAAGACTCTACCCGCTTGAATGGCGTACCTGACTTAGGCGGGCCGGGAATGTTGATTATTTGCACATTCCGGGCTGGGTCAAGCAACCGAGGAAGAAGACGAGCGCGAGAGCACGAGCGGCGGGGACGCTCAGAACTGAAAGCAGAGCGCTTCCACACGCAGCTCAAATAAAAGTATATTTTACCTTGTGCCTTTATGACGGAGTTGAGTCTGATCGCAGTGTCTGGAACGCCATCGTTTAAACACCGTGCAGGACGGTATTTGTTGGACAGGGCGAGGTTTCCTACTGCTGCAGCCAGTCGGTTAACTCTGTCCTCGAAGCGACCTAACCGGCCTGCATGTTCGGACATTCCCGCTGCAACAATAGGCATTTTTGATGGCTCGGTGCAGTCGGTTATGCGGTCGGTGAGTTGAGCCAGACGACCGAGAGCCACGTCGTCCGAGCCAGCGAGTATCATCCGTGTTGACTGTGGCAGTCTCTGCAAAACCAACTCGCGAAGCAATGGCTGCTGACGCTCCTCTGACGCTTGTTGGCCCAGCAGCTGACGCATTCGGTGGAGAAGTTGCGAGGGACGCTTGTCACCGAGCTCTTCCTGAGACAGGAGTTGTTCCAGCCTGCTCTGTTCTGACACCTCAAGACGTTTCAGGACGATGCTTTTTAGTTTGTCGTAGGGATTCTCCGATGAAGGGGAGGCGAGCACTTCGTCTATGGCATGAGCGATGTCAGGTGGCAGTGCTGCAACGACGTGGAGGTATTTCGAATCCTGCGATGTGATGCGTCGAAGCTGGAAGCGGGCCTCGACTTGGCTGAACCACACCCTGGGGGTTTTTGGGCAAGAAATGAGGAAGCTTTAACCGAGGCGTTGGTTGTGGATGAGCTTGAAGTGCCTTCCTCGTCTGACATGGCTGCTGTTTTTCCAAACGTCGCGGGTCGCCACTTTGTAGCGTACTCGCCCCAAGGAGGAGCGAAAAGCAAAGTCCTACACTCCTTGAAGATTGGGCAAGAACTAATTTGTATTCTAAGAAAAACAGGCTTCGAAAGCGACAACACAAAAGGGGCGTGGCTGCGTATCTCCCGCGGCACGCCGGAGATAGCGTGAGGCATGTTGACCGCGTATGCGCCGTGCGCCTCTGTGTAAGAATTGGTATGCGCACACAAATAAAAATTATCACGATCGCAGGCGTCAGCGTGCGCTACACATGTAATAGCTATGGTTTGGAGGAATATGTAAACAAATGTGCTGTTAGTAGATTCCACAAGTTTTGTTCGTTACTTTTGGAAGGGTATATATGTCAATTATATTTTGTTACGCGTATAGTTGCAGTTTTCAAAATATATTTACAACACGCAAGGGGTGTTGCGTAGACGCACTATGACCAGTGCAACGCCATCGATCCAAACCCGAGACACTTCAACTTCGCCTTCGGTTAGTAGTGTCCTCTAGTGCACAGTGGCACAAACACCTATGTGGCATTAACTCCTGGGGGCAGAAGCATCGTCTCTGTGCATCTGATCGGTGTACGTGACGTAGGGCTTTAGTCGGGAAACATGCACAGTCTCAGTAGCTGGTGAGAGTGACAAAGGCTTGGGGGTCAGTGGCGAGATATCGTATGTGACTTCGGTTACTTGGCGAAGAACTCGGCAAGGCCCTACGTAGCGCGGCAGCAGTTTTTCACTCAAGCCAACGCGACGTGAAGGCAACCAGAGCAAGACCAGGGAGCCAGGGCTGTAACGCACGTCCCGGTGATGGCTGTCGTACAGGCGCTTTTGGTCGGCCTGAGACGCCAGGAGCCGATCACGGGCAACGCGACGTGCCGTCGCCACGCGAACGATCACGTCGTGAGTGTAGAATGTGGTTGAGTTTCCCTCTGAGGGAAGTAGTGAGTCGAGGGGCAAGAGCGAGTCACGGCCATACAGCAAATAGAACGAGGAATAACCAGTAATGTCGTGACGCGACGATCGGTAAGGTGCAGTCCCAATCTCGGTGATCCTCAGACATGTAACATGTCCGTAAGTGTACGGTTCAAGCGCTCTGTACGGTCCGAGGATGGTAAGCGGTGCTGAACTTATGGGACGTTGCACAAGAGCGGAGAAGGCCATCGACAACTTTCGAAAGGAAACAGCGACCTCGATCGCTCAGCAGCTGACGAGGAGCACCATTGTGGATGATGACTTGATGGAGGAGGAAGTCAGCGACATCGGTTGCACAGCTGGTACGGAGGGCTCGCGTGATGGCATAACGTGTGGCATAATCAGTCGGTACGGCCACCCACATGTTACCCGCGGACGACGTCGGGAAAGGGCCAAGGAGGTCCTGAAGAATGGTTTCCTGGGGACAGCTATAGGCTGAAGGTAACCAGCCTGTGGGAAAGGTGGCTTTTTCGGCACTGGCAGAGCTCGCAGGAGGCCACGTAGCGCCGAACAGAGCGGTATAGGCCGGGCCAGAAGAAACGTGTGCGCACGCGATCGTAAGTACGTTAAACACCCAAATGTCCAGCGGTGGGAGCATCGTGCAATTGCGAGAGAATAGATCGTCGCAGATGCTGAGGAACAACGAGAAGCAGTTCAGCACCGTGTGGTGTCAATTGCGTCGATATAGGGTACCGTCGTGCAGAACAAACATACGGAGGGAGCTGTTCCGTTGTTCTGAGGTGAGGCGTTGTATAAATGATCGCAGACATGGGTCACGACGCTGCTCGTCGGTGATGTGTAGGAAGTCGCTGAGCGACAAAACACAGGCATCCGAATCAGTTTCGGCGGTGTTAGGTGGGTCGATGGGATAACGGGTGAGGCAGTCGGCGTCCTTGTGTAGCCGTCCAGATTAGTACGACACAGAAAATGTGAATTCTTGGAGGCGTAAAGCCCAGCGACCGAGGGGTCCCGTAGGGTCTTTGAGTGAGGAGTGGGAACGTAAGGCATGATCGTCTGTTACCACGGTGAACTGTCGACCGAACAAGTATGGGCGAAACGTGGCAATGGCCCAAGCAAGAGCGACCAATTCACGTTCTGTGACCGAGTAATTGCGCTCTGAGGGTGATAGAAGGCGGCTAGCGTAAGCGATTACACGATTCATCTCCCACTGTCGTTGGGACAAAATAGCGCCAATGCCATGGCCACTTGCATCCGTACGAACTTCAGTGTAATCTAATCAGATGGATCAAAATGACCCAGAACGGGCGGATTTAAAAGGCGACTCGTAAGCGTTCAAAATGCCCGAGCTTGCTCTGGTCCCCAACTGAATGGGCTGCCCTTCTTGAGAAGATTGGTGAGAGGACGAGCGATGTCGGCGAAGTTCTCAATAAATCATCTGATGTAGGAACACAGCCCCAGGAAACTTCGGACATCAGCAGAGGTACGCGGAGGTGGAAACTCTCGGACTGCGCGCACTTTGTCGGGATCAGGTTGTATTCGAGTAGCATCCACCAGGTGACCGAAGACTCGTAATTGACGACGACCGAAATGACATTTCGCAGAATTGAGCTGCAGGTCTGCTCGTCGGAAGACGTCAAAGATGGCCGAGAGCCGGTGGAGATGGCTGTCAAACGTCGGTGAAAAAACAATAACGTCATCAAGGTAACATAGGCATGTGGACAATTTAAAACCACGTAGAAGAGAGTCCATCATGCGTTCGAATGTGGCTGGTGCATTACATAGTCCAAAATGCATCACTTTGAATTGGTAGAGAGCATCTGGTGTGACGAAGGCCGTCTTCTCGCGATCTCTGTCATCAACTGCGATTTGCCAGTAGCCAGAACGTAAATCGATCGAATAGAAATAACTGGCACCATGTAAACACTCTAGTGCGTCATCAATGCGCGGAAGCGGGTAAACGTCCTTTTTCGTGATCTTGTCCAGATGACGATAATCTATGCCGAACCTCCAAGTATCGTCCTTCTTTTTTTTACTAAAACGACCGGGGATGCCCACGGACTGGAGGAGGGCTCGATGATGTCCTTAGAGAGCATTTTCTCGACCTCTGTTTTGTATGACGTGACGTTCTGCCACCGACACACGAGAGGGACGCCTATGGATGGGCGGAGCGTCACCAGTGTGGATCGAATGGGTGGCGATGTCGGTTGGACCCAGCGGGTGATCGTTGAAATCAAATATGTCTTCGTGGGACATCAAAACGCGGCGGAGGGCGTCAGCGTAAGAAGGTCGTAGGTCAGGAGCTATCATTTTGGCGAATTTGTCGTTAGATGGCATCGTCGGAGCCGAAAGTTGAGTGAACTCAGATGGTCGTTCATAGCTGAGAGCAGACACTCCGGACTCTTCCAAAGGAGACAACACAGCGAGAGACACACCCTCAGGAAGAGCTGGTGGAGACGAGCCACTGTTCAGGAGAGGAAGCCACGCACGTTTGTTGGTGAGCGTAATGATGGAGCTGGGGAGAGATATGTGGGGCTCAAGAAGGACGTCGTGAAGTGGGGACACGGCATTATTACCATCCCGAAGTGGCTGGCAAGGTGACATGAGCACATTCGTCGCAGCGTCTTGTTGCAGTCGAACAAATTCAGTGCAGCGAAGTCGGGACTGAATATCTGCGGTGTTGTCGGCACAGCACTGGGGTAGCTCAAGCCTCAGAATAACGGTTGAGCAGTCAATAAGTGCAGAGTGAACAGTCAAAAAGTCCATTCCGAGAATCGCCTCGTGAGGGCAGTCCGCAAGTACAGTGAACAGAACTAACGTTGAGCGGTCGGCAATGGTAATACGGGCTGTACACATTCCCATTACGGCTGTTGTGCTGCCGTTGGCTATTCGTACGGCAGGCGACTCGGCGGGCGTTAGCACTTTTCGAAGACGGCTACGAAGGTCGGTGCGCATGACTGACACCTTAGCTCCAGTATCGATGAGGGTTTTAACAGGCACATGGTCAAGAAAAAGTTGCTGCGCTTGCTGGCGCAGAGCGGTGAGGGCTTCTGGATTGGCTATGGCGGTGCGGTTTGTTCAGTTTCCGGGTCACCAGATGTGGGGTGCCGTGTCGATAGAAATCCCAACAAAACATAACGACTGTTTATTACCGTAGTAGCGGCAGGGGGCGAGCATACCTACGCTGCCCTCAGTCGGGTAGCGAAGGAAGGAAGGGCACTTCCGAGCTCGACAGCTCGGTTTTATAGCAACCGTCTGTTACGTAAGCCTCCGGTGACGCTGCAGTGGCACTGTCCCTTATCGGAGGCGTGGTGTAGCATGCAGCCGTGGCACGCGGGGCTAGATAGTGACGAGGCGGAGGCTGCGCCGGTTTGTGCGCAGTGTGTCGCCACAAGTTTAATTTGATCAACGCTTTAACACACCGTGAGGCGGTGGCTTCAGCGAAAGCGTTGCTTATAGTATCCATGCATGTCGAAAAGTAGGTCTCCGACACTCGCCTAGCTGTCGCAACGCGTTCCCTGCTAGCCCTGTGGGAAGTAACGGCCAGGCTAGAGGGAACACACGACGCGCGTAGCGTTTCTCTTCGCATTTCACGACGTTTTGAAGGAGTGCATAGCGAGTGTCAGTGTTTGATATGTGCTTGTTGAAGCCATCTTTGAGCTGGATTTACCATATGCGAGTCCACGTACATGTTCAGAACTTCAGCTATACCGCAGGGGTTAAATCATGATCATGGACGTTAGTCGTCGTCACGGAGATATGCCAATAAACGTCAATGTGAGCGCGATGCGTCCACATCAAGCGGTGCTATATCTGCTAAACAGTAGTCATGGTACAAGCTCTCATATACCAATGTACTATAAATAATAAACTACTTCTGTGAGGACACGTTTCACTTTCGTGTTATACCGATTCCTATGACGGAGGGATCAACCAACCATCTTTTTTCTTAAACGCGGCATACACTTCCAATGCAATAGAGCATTAGGTGATTGAATGTTTGTCGCCTAAGCTGCAGAAACCCGCTACATGGAATGGTGCACTAGCACAAATAAGAAAGCGCATGCATCGTATCGTTGTAATGCCGCACATACGATACGGGGCGCGAAGTATTGGCGACTGAATAGCTTGCATTCTCTTGTTAATTTCTGCTATGACAATGACTAACAGTTATTACTAGCAGAGTCACTTTTCCACCTAAAAATGTGACCTTCAGAAGAATCACAAACTCGCATTAGATGGGCACTTCGTTGACCAGTTGTTCGATGCTATCAAAATGTTAAATCTTTATAACACATGCCATAAACTTGATGGGCCAACTTCAAAGTACTTTTTATTCGTAAATGTTTGCCATTGGTCGGCCGACTTCACTAATATATCCAGCATCACGATTCGGCCAAATGTTCCCGCGCGAATGCTTTTATTAAATGCGAAGCATTTCTTAGCGAACCTCTGGCACTTTGAGCGTTTCTATCTACGTATCTATCTATCTATCTATCTATCTATCTATCTATCTATCTAGCCGCCTACATCTGGGCGCTCTCATGATCGCCTCCTTAACTTGGTGTAGACCAAAATTTGCATGGGAGGGTAAGAGGATTTTACAAATATGACTGCTGGGTCATGACATAAATAACGTAAAAATCCTGTCGCGTACATCGTCAAACCCTTTCCACTAGACACGTGGGGCACAGACCCGTGTACCACCGGCCGCGGTGTACGGGTATGCGCCACAGGTGATTGGCAGTTTATGTCTACCCAGGAACGGCGAGAACAGACATTGGTAACTTAAATGCTAGAGAGTTAAGTAAAACCAACATCGGCAGCGTTGACACAACGAATGGAAATGATGAAAATTAGGATCCCAGCAGGAATCGAACCCAAGCATTCTGCGTGGCAATCAGGTATTCTACCACTTAGCCACGATAGGTCTATAAATTGGTTTGGAAAAACAGCCTACGCAGGCGTAATATCGGTGCAACGTCAATTGTGGTTGTGGTGCTGGCTATCTAATTTTACAAGAAAGCAATAAACACTACATGATACTCCTACAATACGGCCGTCATATCAGATTGACGTCTGTAGTTCCAGTGTTGGCTCCGCTTTTATAGCAGTCTAATAAACATTACGTTTGTATTCCTATGATTCAGCAAGCTATATTGAAGCATTGCTCGACCCCGGAGGAATACATTAACGAAAGTTACATATGATATCCACATCACCGCATCGTAAAGTGCACTTCGTCCACCAGAACGACGAAGTGTCCTCTTCATTTCTTAAGAGGCTGGGCGATGGCCTCATGCTGACCGAGGATAATGGAAGATTGATTGAAAGCCATATGTAGACTAGGCTACGTAGGCCACATACGCCCAGGTAGTCTACGAATAGGACAAACACCATCCACTGATGTTGGTCTACGTAGCACTATCCAGGCCTACCAGCCTCGACGGCCTATGCCTCAACAACGTGAAAGGTGGGTTCAGGTTCCGACATGTCGCCAGCTTTGCCTGCAGACAATTTGTCGACGAAATGACCGAGGCATCCACGAATTCCAACAGCTCTACTATACCACATACTTCAATACATATGGACCCCTCTTCACCACTGTCACGACCGGATTCTATAACAAGTCATGACCAGCTGCTGGTGCTCACTGATCACGGTGATGATGACCTTGTTCAAGAACTGTCAAGAACTTCTTGCACACATGCACACGGATTCGTGAAACGCGCGTGCGTTCTCGGGACATGTATAAGCACTACATATCAGCTTACCGCTTGTGGTGTTGGTAATACCCACGTTGTCATTGGCAGCGTTACCCAACCGTAAACAACTGCTTATATAACACATATGCAGCTGTTCAACATATATATGCGTGCGTATAAAATATATGCAAATCTTTAGCGTCATTTTGTAAGCTGTCGCTCAGTAAAAAAAGCTACGCCACAGTCACCTACCCGCGGCATGCTTCGCATAACATCGACTCCCAGGGTACGTGGGATCTGCCGAATTTTTAGCTTAAGAAGTTTTATAGTGAATTCTAACTATGGGCATAAACTGACTCTGACATCATATTTATAGCGCTATATAATTTACAAGCTTTCAGCCGCTGATTGTTTGGCGCGAGTGCTCATAAAGTACCCGGATAGTTTGCTGCCTGTGTGTGCACACGTATTTACAGACGCGCGTATTGTGGCCAAGCGTAACAAGTGCGTTCTCTTTAGTGATATCACATAATACTCGCCATGTTCAGCGCAAAACAGGAACACGAAAACACAAGGAAGTGCACGTGTTCAAGCAAGTGTTCCTGTTTTGCGCTGAACATGGCGAGTACGTTCCAACTAGCCCAATTTGCCACCTTACTACACATAATACTACCCTATGAAAGTAGTAAAACGCTCAACAAGGCGTGTTGCTGAGCTAGTTGGTTCATTATTTGAGAAAAAAAATAGGTATGGCGCAAAAAAGGCCGGGGTGAAGTGAAGACACCGTTTTTTCGTTAGAATGTTTCCAAACCATCTAGACCGACGAATTGACAAACAAGTTTTTGCCACGTGTTCGTCAGTTCGTGTTTTCACTTCGTCGCCGTCCTTTTTGCGCCATATACATCTTTCTCAAGTAAAAACCTGGTTCAACCATTGCTTCCAAGGTGATTTTAGGAACAGTCGTAGCTAATATGATTATATAGCACGTGAAATACGATAAAAAATGCCGTTGCAACGTGGTGTACGCAAAGTTTTCATCTAGCGACACGTTGCAAAGCGATGCATTGAAAATTCGACGAATGCTTTTCTTAAACGGCATGCCCATAGACGACATGCTGGGGGGAACGCACACAACTGTCGGAGGTTGATCCGTGCTCCGAAGATGGGAGCATTTTTTTCGTGTTCAACCCCTCTCCCCCCCCCTCCCCTCATTGTCGCAAAACTAGCTTCACCAGGAAGGGTAAGGTAGCCGTCCCGAGGGAGGGATAATCGTTACTGCGGGAGCAGGTTTTTTCGCTCCGGCCAGCAGAATTCAAGAAGTGTGTGGACATGTGTGGCGGGATATCAAATTCGTGTGCGAGACGGATGCGCGGCAGGGTTCCGGCATAGTTTTCAGCTGAGATCACCGCACCGCGCAACCAGTGGCCCCGTGCTTCCATATTGGACTCGCTCGCTTCATATAAGGCCGCATGTTGACTGCTCTTACGTCCCATCAGACTTTTGTTGTCTTCTGATCGCGCATTTGCTACTCACCATCCTTTTTGTGTATTCTGTTACTATTTTGCGCTTGCATTTTTTATTCGCTCGAGTTCTTACCGATGTTACGATCGGCCCCTGCGCCGAAAAGAAAGCGGCGTCCCCTGTTCTTCGAACCGGGCGCCGAAGCGCTGCTTGCCTTGACAATGGTTCAAGCGCTTGAATTGTCCTCCCGAGATGGGACGTGAGGCGCCTTGCAGTCCGGCCCATCCGCGTTCGGCCAGACGATCATAATGGTTTTCTGTCGCCAAATCTACCTTGACGAGACAGCGGCGTCCGCGCGGATAACAACCAGCCCCACAAATTGATCGACAAGGTGCTTCGGAACTGCAGACCTTTTGTGTCCGAGCGTGGGACCCATCGCCCTACGGCCTTCACATGGCAGGGACCACATGTTACACCCTTTGGTGCAACATCAGCAGAGTGCGGTGGCCACGCCCCAGCCGACGACGCTGACCTGGGCGAGTGTGGGTGGCACCCTCATTAGTGTTGTGTGGGACGCGATTGGACCGTCCCAACTTGCAGAAATTCCCCCATCTAGGGATCTGGGGAAAGATACCCTTTAAAACGAGCCCCCGCGGGCTCATTCGACGTGCAATCGTCGTCATGTAGACAGGAAATCCTCGTCCTGTAGGACGAAATTGTCATGTAGAAACAAACTGCTCACCCATGTAAATAAAACCTCTGTTAAGTTTGCCTTCCTCCAGCCTCTTCCTCCGGAGTCTCTGGCGCCTCCAAAGGCCGGTCGCAACAACTGGATGGCAGACGGTGGGAAATGATGGATCTACGGAGAGCGACATGGACCGGAGGTCAGCCGAAAGCCCTGGAACCTGGAATTCGGCGGGATCGACGCAGCGTACCATGACCGCACGGAATGGGGTGAGTGCCTGACTTTGCGCTTGAGATGTATCGAGTCTTTTAGCCTAGACCTGTTAAAAGATAGATAAAACTAGCAACTGCCTAGGAATTGTGGTTGTTATCTCATCACAGAGCAGCACTCGGCGATGATCTGAGCATGATAGGATAAGCAGTGTACCTCAGATTATTTGATAGGAGCAGATGAGGGTACGTTGCGGGAGTCTTTTGGGATGATTGAGGCTGTAGTGGAGTGAAGGAGAAACAGGAAAAAAGGTAGAGAGTGTTGTTGGTCGCGTGGTGCTCGCTGTGTGGTTAAGCTTTTGGTATCTGCTGTGTGATTTGCCAGGCTTCAATTTCTCTAGACCCAGAATTGAAACGCTGGTGGGTTTGTTGGTGTTTTGTCAGAGCTGAGCCAAAGCAAAGTAGTCGCCATGGACCTGATGAGATTGACGATGAATAGCCTGTTGGAGTTGTGTTGGGAGCTCGACATACAGGTAGATGACGATACGCCCGCGTCAGAACTCCGCGAAATTATAGTAGGAAGCAAAAACAACCAGGAGGATGTAGATTACTTCGGGAATCTCATCTTAACAAATCAAGAAAAGCAAGCAGAGCAGGCAAAATGGGATGAGGAGTGTGAAAGACTGGAACATGAGTGTGAAAGACTGGAACGTCTGATGAGATTGACGAAGGATGGCCTGTTGCAGTTGTGTTGGGAGCTCGACATAGAAGTAGACGACGATATGCCTGCATCTAAAATCAGCCAAATAATAGTCGGAAGCGAAAATAATGAGGAGGATATTGATTATTTTGGAATCTAATCCTAAATGATCAGGAACAGAAAATAGAGGAGGCAAAAAGGGTTGAACAACACAGGAAGGAGATGCAAGCAATGGACGAGGAAATTGAAAGACTACAACGAGGGTTAGATCGAAAGCAGCGGAGTGGTCAATCGGTAGGTGTAGCGCACGAAAGGTGCGAGGAACAGTCGAGTGCGGTGCAATTCAGAGCCGTACGGAGGCTAGCACGTGTGAAGATAGCAGTAGGTTCAAGAATGAACCGAAGGTATCAGCTGCGGAGGAGTTTCCAGTAGCAGTAACGGCCGTTGTAGGCCAGTGTGAGCTAGGTTCAAGTGAGGGTATCGCAACGGTGGATCTTGCACGCGGTGTCCCAGGATATTTCGACCCGCTGGGCAAGAGCACCAGCGTAAGTTCAGGAAGTGTCGCGAACGAACAGAGCAGAGAGTACAATGCAGTTGTGGGCAGCTCCCAGACATGCAAGCTAGGTTGTTCGGAGGAAAACAGCTGCGTTGTTCCTAAGTGCGTTAAGCTGCCCGCCAGTCTGGAGAGTGAAAGAAAGGATGATTTGTATCCAGATCTTAGACTGCGCGGGTGAGACAGCTCGCGAAAGCAGCGAAAGTTCTGCTGAGCAAGAGGTGCGAGCGGGAGGCTCGAAAATGAGCCCCAAGAAGCGGCGTAGACGAAAGAGACGCCGTAGAGCTAGGAGCTCGGGAAAAGGGACGACGAGTTCGAAGAAAGGCTCTGAATGTTGGAGCATAGTAGGAAGAGAGGGGCGTTTGTCATCGGCGACAAAGTTTTGCATTCGTCCGAGCCACCGGACGAAAAGAAAGGGAAAAAACGCATGGTGCGCGAAGGCGGTCACAGGGAAGGAGTCAGTCAGCCTCCCGTCGTTCTATCCACGACGCGTTTGATGGGATGCGGGGGTGCAGGGTCGGTGGTTCCCAAGAAGTAGCGGAAAGAGGGAAAGAATGCAGGCCTCCAGCGAAGAGCTTGGGGGGGTTCGGAGGTGAAGGGAACGGGTTTCGCGATTGCTGTAGTCCCCCTCCGACAAGAAAGGCCCACAGGACGCGACCGCCGCGCGTACGTCTGAAAAATGAGTGACAGCCGTAAGCTTTTGGGATATTGTCGCTACCGGACTTGTTTGTTTCATATTGAATTTTGTTTTCTTTGCTTATTTTAGTTTTGGAATGTTTTCTTTTGGTTTCTCGGCTACTAGATATTGTTCATGTAACTAGTTTTAAGTCTGTTTATTTCTTAAGTTGTGCGTGATTTTTTTTAGGGATAAGCGTTGTGCGGTTGCATAACGACACGCATCGGAGCGTGCGTTAGGATGTGTCCTACGAGTCCGTTATTAAGAGTGGCGTTAGGAGTGTTTTAAGCAGTTGACCTTAGCAGTTGATTTGAGTGCGCGTGAGAAAGCAGGGATATTCGAGTTTTCAGGGTTCATGCGAAAGTTTTTTTCTAGTTATTTATTGTTTTATTCGCATGCGCTCTTGTGTGGACGCAAGTAGGAGGAGTTAGTGCGCGAGTTTGTGTGTATGCGTTGTAAGAATTGTCACCGCAAACGAGACTTAGTAGTACATCCGTGTGTTTATGAGAAGTGTGACCGCAAATGAGAGTTAGTGGCACGTCCGCGCAGTAGCACTGGTACGTGAAATTGCGCACGTGAATAGTGAATGCGCTCCTTGTGTTAGTGCAGCACGACAGTCTGTTTTTCGTCAGCTCAAAGGAACTTGACGACTAGCTTGGCGGAACAAAACTTTGGGATCAAAAGATAGGTTGAAGCGTAAAGCTTTTGTTCATGCGTATGAGGCCTGGTTGACTTACAGCGGATTACTGACGCTTGCACACACGTAGGCCACGAAGGGCACATCACTGGAGAAGAGATAATGTTTGTTGATGGCAGTTTAATATGCAGCTTATACTTGTATCGGGATTGGGACCTTCAGCGATAGCTCGGAGAAACGCTTCGATTGCTGCTTTGTGTTTTAGTTGTATTATTTAAGGCAGTGTGTTTTCACATGTTTTGTTTTGGACTCGATGTGTCTCAGTGCGGGCAGGGCGCTCTCCCGTGCCTGTGGTTGTGTGTGTGTATGCGTATTCCCAGGAAGGAAGCACCGAGGAACGAGGTGCGAGAGTCCATGGTTTGGCGCTCCGGCAGTGTCCCGGAGTACGCGACTTTCACCGACGCTTCGGGCAACCTGTACAGCTGGTCACCCTCAGGTCGAGTCTTCCGCCGGTGGACGAGCTGTTACGATCGGCCCCCTGCGCCGAAAAGAAAGCGGCGTCCCCTGTTCTTCGAACCGGGCGCCGAAGCGCTGCTTGCCTTGACAATGGTTCAAGCGCTTGAATTGTCGTCCCGAGATGGGACGTGAGGCGCCTTGCAGTCCGGCCCACCCGCGTTCGTTCAGGCGACCATAATGGTTTTCTGTCGCCAAATCTACCTTGACGAGACAGCGCGTCCGCACGGATGACAACCAGCCCCACAAATTGATCGACAAGGTGCTTCGGAACTGCAGACCTTTTGTGTCCGAGCGTGGGACCCATCGCCCTACGGCCTTCACATGGCAGGGACCACATGTTACACCCTTTGGTGCAACATCAGCAGAGTGCGGTGGCCACGCCCCAGCCGACGACGCTGACCTGGGCGAGTGTGGGTGGCACCCTCATTAGTGTTGTGTGGGACGCGATTGGACCGTCCCAACTTGCAGAAATTCCCCCATCTAGGGATCTGGGGAAAGATACCCTTTAAAACGAGCCCCCGCGGGCTCATTCGACGTGCAATCGTCGTCATGTAGACAGGAAATCCTCGTCTGTAGGACGAAATTGTCATGTAGAAAACAAACTGCTCACCCATGCAAATAAAACCTCTGTTAAGTTTGCCTTCCTCCAGCCTCTTCCTCCGGAGTCTCTGGTGCCTCAAAGGCCGGTCGCAACACCGATCAAACGGGCACACGTGAGTGGTTTTCATGCACGATTCCTTTCAGTTACAATCTTCCCTTGAGATTAGCCTTGCGTACGTGCGTGTCTACCTTGTTTAGATGTAGAGTTTATGTGATCTTGTGACACCACTGCAATGTTTTTCACGTCGTGTGCAGTAGCTTATTCATCTTTCTGTCCTGTAAGTTATCACTGAAAAAATTGTAATTTCCGCTTAAGGAATAGCTGTAATTTTATTTGCCATCATGCGTTCTGAACGCCTAACGCTTGTGGACAAACCCAACCTTATTTTCTGGTGAATTTATTAAATATCGGGGGGGGGGGGGGGGGAGGGGAGGCTCTCTGCTAGTAATTAGCCCACGCGTGTACAGTCTCTTCTAGTCTGGTTCTCACCCTTATTCTCGCTTATTCGCCGGGCGGCCAAACATTATTTTAGTTTACTTCGGGTCCATTTTTAATCCCACTTTAACGCTTCTTTCGTTTACATGCACAGTATTTTTTTCGTGATTCGTCACCGTCACTGCTGGAAAGCGCGATATCCTCCGGAAAACTCAAGTAACCGAGCTAGTCTCAGTTAATCCTTATTCCTATTTTCTCCCCGTTCAAGTTCTTTAAATATTAATTGTGAATGTGCCGTGAACAACATTGAATATATTGTAACTCTTCGCCTGACCCCATTCACGGTCAGGATTTTCCTCCCGTTCTTGAGGAATACGGTGGATGTGGGATCGTTTCAGATGTTGGCCGTGGTACCTACATGTGTTTAAGTATTCCTTTATGGCATAATTATTCTGTAACGTCCTGGCGTGTGTTCATATCTGTGAATAAAATTGTGTTTATCACCTTGCATATGTGTTACTCTTTCATTACCTTGACGCATGTGTATTCGGTGCAGACGCCCTTCATCCTTTTAGTTATGTGGAGCCATGTTCACTTTCCTTCTCGACCTTGCACTATTCACAAATTTCTGGGTATCAATGGACCCCAGTGAAGG